>NW_026057584.1:30276563-30281379 GCF_023721935.1 Panthera uncia | reverse complement strand
AGTGTACGTTTGTGTGCGACACCCGCTCGAACCCACTCCCGCTCTGCCACCTGCCTTTCGCGCTCTCTGCAGAACCCCCTCCCACCCTCCCCCGGGCCGCGCTGCGTCACTTCTAGAGAAGCCCAGAGGCGCGGAGCGCGGGGCAGGTCATCCACTACGACGCTGCCGCAGCAGCCTTGCCGCCGGGGTGGGATCCCCTCGTGGGACGCGGAGCTGGGACCCGCCCTAGGTGGATATTCTCCAGCCCCTTGAAAAGGCGAAAGCAAGCCGCGGGAAGCTCGGACTTCCTGTTGGAGCACCCGACTGGCACCCGGGGAGCTGGCAGCGGGTGGCAAAGGGCGAGGCCCTGCTAGACCTCTGACTCACCCGGTGCGCGTCTGCCGGGAGGGGGCCGAGCCCAGCCGGCGGCAGCGGCGGCGGGAACCCGTTCCGAGAAGGAGTCAGGGGAAAGGGAGGGCGGAAGGTGCATGAGGGGGAGCGACTGAGCAAATAACCCTGTGGCTGTGGCCGCGGCGGCACTCTCGGACTGGCGGGCAGCAGGGAGGCCGCGCGGGCTGCGCGCATCAGGCTCCCCCACTCTCTGCCACGCTGCCTCGCCAGATCGTAGCCGCGCCGCCGACCTGCCTCCCTCCTCCTGGGCTCGGGGCCGCTCGGAGGACCCAAACCGGAGCGCCCCCTCCTGCCTTCCGCGCTCTGCTCCGCGCTGAATCTCTCCCCTCCCCCGCCGCCCCTGGCGGGCCGGCTCCGCGGGGCTGAGGCGGAGCAGGGGATCCGAACGCTGGCGAAGCTGGGACGCGGGAAGCCGGGGTGGGATTTCGGAATCCGGGGCGGAGAGGGGCGGAAAGGAGCCAGCTCTAGCCGCGGGAATGCGCGCAACTTCCACTGCCCCTAGTAGCGCCCAGCGCCCGCCGGTGCGCCTGAGCAGGTGAAGAGCACGCGGCGCGCCGGCATCCACGTGGTGGGGACGTCGTGGCCCCCCAGCCCGCCCCAGCCCTCCGCGCCGCCTCTAACGCCGCATCGATTTGTTTGGGCTGAGCAGCAGAAACACAGCCGAACGATCCATAAACATTCTATTAGGCAAAAATATTCCCAGCGAAAGCAAAACCAAGGCTCGGGCCTGGGAGAAGTTGGCCGCCTCCAACTCCTCCAGCCTTGTCGCCTCCTCCTCCTGACTAAGGACACCCCCAGGGAGAGGCTTGCGGCATTTCCTCCACGCTGCCCACTGCCAGAAAGTTAAGTCGCCGCTGCGGCTCTCCGCTCGGGAGAAACCTGCAGTCGCCGGCGCGGTCCGCCTCCCCTCCCCCGCCGCCTCGCTCCTTGCTTTTCCACGTGAGAAAAAAATATTCACGGCCAATGCTTCATTTTCACTGATTGATTTCTTTTTAATATCAATACAAGTTAATGGAGGCGAGGCGAGCGGTGATTAAACGGCTGCCCCCACCCTTTGCCTCCGGCTGACTGCACCGCAGTTTTTCCAACCGGGTCCCAGGCGCCCGGCGGCTGGGTGGGGGGCACCCGCAGAGCCAACGTCCAGGGGCTGGCGGGGGGTGGTGGTGGAATGAACCGGTTGCTCCTCTGGGAACCGTGGGGGTGGGGTGGGAATCAGCTTTCCTGGCAAGCTTAGAGGATCCGGCTCATCCTTGTCGCAGCTTCTGCGGCTCCGGTTGAATTTCTCTGGAAGGGGAGGGGATCCACACTCTGGTTTACTGGCGTGTGCTCAATGCTCGCTGCCCTCCCTCCGCCTCCTTTCCTTTCGTTTTCAGACTGAGTGGAGAGCCCCCTGGCGCTGGCCACTCGTTGTCAGCGCCTGGCCTCGAAACTCCCCTTTGCTCCAGTTGATGGGGGGTGGGTCTGGGGTTTGCTCAGGAAATCATTCAGGCCCTGACAATGGGCTTCTTCAGATGGTGGCAACTCCCAGCCCCAACGCCCCTCCTCACCACTTGGGGCCCAAAGAACCCGGACCCTATAACCAACAACCTTCCCCCGCACTCCACCCGCCAACCCCCCCCCCCCCCCCCCCCTTTGATCTGTGCTTGGCTTTAAACACCATTGCCATGGACACGGGGCAGAAGCGGTCAATCAACCTTGCGTCCGGAATGGATGATCAGATAAGAGGTCTAAATTGTCTGTGGGAGATAGGTCTGGGTTCAAACAAATCCTAAATGAGAAGCAGTGACGTTCTAGGCGCCCTTATTGGGCAGACGTTCTTTTTTAGCCTGTCTCCCCAAAATGCGGGATGACTATGGGTAGGTATAGATACAATAATTTGCAACCAAAACTGTGAACTCCTAGATTGTACACAGACAGCCTGCTCTATGCTCTGGGGACTGGTCTCATGCCCACATTCAACGTGTGCCCAGTAAACTTTACCCCATAAACAGCCACTGGAGGTAATGAAGCTGTTACCAACTGCCAACAGAACACACAGTGCAAACAGCGGAAAGAAGAGAGCTCCCCATGAGTGTTCCAGGCAAGCACCTTCTTGTCCAAGATGTGCCTGGTGGAATTGTGAATGCCCAAGCAGCACCACTGGTTTGGACTTTGATGCCATTCTGCAGAGCCCTCCGATTAAGTCACAGAGCACACAACTGGCAAAATGGAAGGTTGGAAGGCTCCAGTGACTGGGACCCCAGGCTGTCTAGACAGGACTCCTGCTGTCTACCAAATGGCTCTCATCCCCTGCTGTTGCATGTGAAGTCCATATTCTGCAACCAGAAAGGCCAGTTCCTATCTTTGTAGTGCAGAAAAAGTTAGGAGCCCAGATGCCAATTCATATGCAATGAGACATGAATGTAAACAAGAGCTGGGAGGGGTCTGGGGGCATCACTGGGGAGAAACGCCATGGACTCAGGTGATTCTGAGGCCCCTACTTGGTGTCTTTCACTCAGCTGCTCATTAAAGTAATCAAGAGAATGAGCTGACTTTGGGTGACCAGAGTGTGGGACAATTCTCGGTTGACTGAATTCAGAGCCAGGTTCATTGGTAAGAGTTTTCAGAATACATTCCCCAGAAGTCGAGGGAAAGATGAGGAAATAGAACTGAGATTTTTTTCCTTTTGTAAAAGATGGAGCAGAAGCATAACACCTTCCGGGGCGCCTGGGTGGCTCAGCCAGTTAAGCGGCCAACTTCGGTCGGCTCAGGTCATGATCTCGAAGTTCGTGAGTTTGAGCCCCGAGTTGGGCTCTGTGCAGACGGCTCAGAGCCTGGAGCCTGCTTCAGATTCTGTCTCCCTCTGTCTCTGCCCCTCCCCCACTCATGCTCTGTCTCTCTCTCTGTCTCTCTCTTTCTCTCAAAAATGAATAAACGTTAAAAAAAATTTTTTAAAGCATAATACCTTTCTATTTCTTGCGTGGGTGAAAAAGGACTTGAAAAAGTAACATCTGGGCAGTAGTTTATGTTATCATTAACATATTTTAGGTATTTTGTCATTTGACCATTGTTTACCACCGTATCATCGTTGAGGCACCCTCTTTGAATGGCAGATAGGAGTTTGATCCCCAAAAGTTAGTCTTTGTACCTTTCCTTCCAGGTAAAGAATTCGCTTTTCTTCCTTTTCTTTTTTAATTAACCCATTCATGGAAGATACGGCAGAAGTTTGTCCTAGAGAGCCTACAGCATTTTTTAAAGCTTTATCTGCCTTGATGAGAAATGGCCTAGGGGCTTAATAGTTTCATTACCTAACAGGATTCGGTGAGGCTGGATTCCTGGACACAGTGGCCCTGTAGCCTGACTGGCCCTCCAGGAGAAAGCATCTTCTGAAGGTTTAGGAAGCTGTCAAGTTTAGATAAGGCTGAGCTCCAATCCTATGGGACCTTGGTTGTATTAATAAGAAGAAATTAATTTTTAACCACTGGGAACGTTGCCAAATTATGTGACCTTTGGCAGACCAGCTGTGCTATAAAAATAAATCCCCCGTTTCTGAAAATGCTGCTCCTATCCAGTAGAACAATAACAATGTGGCATTTAGGATAGGGTTGAGTGGGGTTGAGAAAAGGAGACAAATGGGAGTTGCCAGCAAAAAACCCCTCAATGTTGTGACACATGGCTTCAGACCTGAAACATCTATCCACACCACCCTCCCTCTAGAGCCAAAGACATATGTTGGTTTCCAGTACACAGGAAAGACAGTCAGGATGACAAGAAGCTGGGTGCCAGCGTGTGCAGGCAGTGGAGAAGGTGTTAAGTGCTTCTCGCCCTCCCCACAGCCCAGCCTGGAACACGTCTCTTATTGTTCACACAGACAGATTACTGGCACAGGAAGAGAAAAGGGAGTTTTCACACAGGCAAAACATTTGTCTTTCCGTAAATGGCACTAAATAAGTTTGTCACATAGAGGTTTGGGGGAGCCCTTCTTTGGGCTTCCCAGCTTCTGAGGTACAGAAGCCAGACTGCCTAGGTTTAAAATCCAGCTCAGCCATTTGCCAGCTCTGTGGTCTAGAACACTTAATCTCTCTGTACCTCAATTTCTTTTTCTGTAAAGTATGTTTGGTAGTAATACCTGCTCCATAGGTTTTTGTTTTGTTTTGTGCTATGCCAGATTACATAGAATACTATTTGGTCCATATCAAGCCTATTCTAAAGGCATTTAATCACTGTATCTCATGACCATAGGAAGCACATTATAACCATTGTAGTATGTTTATGTTATTTTTAATAAGTAAACAATTATTCTTTCTCGGCTCTTACCCCACTGAACGTTTGTCTATATTTTATAAGCTTCAGATTATCACTCACACTGTTCTTCAGAGAGCAATAGTCTTTGCTGGATTTTCGTCTAAAATTTACGTCTCCTCGTTGCCATTTTTTTCTCTCCTTG
>NW_026057584.1:30231859-30276553 GCF_023721935.1 Panthera uncia | reverse complement strand
ACAGAAGGTATGCTCAGCAGGGAGCACTCTGTGCACGGTGCTCCCCTGAATGTGCAATAACTTCTACTCTGGCATTAAAGCCCCTCAGCAGCTGAACTCAAGAAAGTCATCATAAAGACAAAATAGCTTTTACCCAGCAAGACTCTTAATAATCCCATTTCCCTCTGGGTCTTCATAAAAGAGTCAGGATCTAATCCAGAAAAAAAGGAGGGGTGGGGGAGCTGGGAATAACAAAAGGAAAGCTCTCCCCAGTAGTGTGCAGAGGACGGGGCTGCTGGCCTGCTTAATGCACAAAGCCAGTGATACCCTGCTCACTGCCTCCAAGGATCCTGATAACCAGTGATCTGGGCTCTGGCCAGTCTTTCAGCAAAGAAGATAGAGGGAATTGCAAATTACTGGGCAGAGCCGTAATAATAATTGCTTTGATAAAGGCAAAAAATAAAACAGATGTGCCCTAAAGGCATAATGGGGGCCAGGGGAAGGGAGATGGGGAGATAGAAGTAGAGAGAAAGGAACTGAAACCCAGCAAGAGATAATCTGTTACCAGCAAACAGCTTAGTGACGAAGAAGTAATGTGCATCTTCCTGTTGCTACTGACAACAAATATCTAGAACTCACCTCTGGAAGAGTGAGGGAGGCCAAGAGACCCTCAGATAAATTATTTTTACCATCATTAGGATTAAGATGTAAATATCCTTTGACCTGCATCATTATTAGCGGAGGCTTAGAGTGTCTTTGGAGACATGGTTCACGGGACTCAACCCTGCCTCATGACCAGGTATTATTGTTCCAAACAAGTTAACTGAAACTCTCGGTTCACCACAAAAACATCTCCGCATTCAATAGCAGCTGCGGGCTGGGGAAGAAGAGTCGTACTAGAGAAGCAGAATGATTGTGTTGAGGCTTCCTCGGAGTCCGTGGCAGCTAGGGCTGCTTCTGGTGTTATGTTAGGCAGCTAGTAACTGAATAATTCACCAAACGTCACCGAGTCTGACTTTTGGGTAAGACTCTGAGTCTGATCCTATAAAGTTCACGGAGGAAGGAGTCACACCCTCGAGTTGCCTCGGTGGAGAAGAACAGATAAGGCCTTCCGGAGCCCTCACATGCCTTAGAAGGACATTAAAGAGCTTCCGTCTCGGAGGTTCCAGACAGGGAGGGGGGAACAGTAGTCTTGGTGTGAGACACCAGGGAGGGAAGGGTGGAGGTCACATCTGAGCCCAGGGTAGAGGATGGATGGGCGTTAGAGCTGGAAAAGGTGTAATAGGGGAAGATGGGAGCAGAGGAATGGACACTGGTGTATTTGGGGAACACTCAGGAGCTGCAGTTTAGAACGTGTGGAGGGAAATGATTGCAAAGAAGGTCGGAAATGATAGGTTCGGCTAAATGCAAGGCCCCGTTGCCAGGCCTCGGGAGTTGGATTTCATTCACTAACCAATGGGGAGCCATTGATGTTTCAACATAAGCCTTCAGTTAATCAAAATAAATGGAAAAAAATATTATATTACCTTTTATTCTCCTTTGGTTTTTGGAGAGACCTCAAAATTATTCTTCTTCCATTTCCTTCCCCAAATGTCTGTTGAAATGGTCAGGAATTGTAATCCCAGATCTCTCATCAAGGGCATCAAAATTGCATTTGCAATGAGGGCTGGAAAAGAGTGGACATAAATATAAACTAATGCTATTATATTGACTGCCCTATTGGAATTGCATTTGTTTCTGATATAAGATGACAAATAACAAGGTTACCACAGGTGGCATGATTCGAGGTCAGAGGGGGTCATCGCATCGAACTTACGTTGTAACACTGAAGGTTCATTTTTAGAATCCAGATTAAGGGGGGAAGACTTTCCAAAGGTCCTACTTCCAGACCCAATTTCCAGTTCTGTCCCCTCTGAATCCACGGGAAGTGTTTCCGAAGCAAAAGCCTGCCTGGTTCCTCACTCCTCTCTCCATGCTCACAGGCTGGCCTCATTCCCTCTCTCTCATCCCCTCCATCCTGTCCTCCCGGAGGTTCTTTTATTCAGATTTTGAACTTTATCACTGCAAAAGTTCACAGAGATTTCCATTTGCTGTGCCTTCAGGAGTACATCACTCAATGGCACCCGGCCCCATAAATTGAATAGATTGAATCCCCTCCCAGTTGCCTTAGGAAGTGGTCAAACAGCCACATTCCTAGGCTGATGGATCGGTTCATTTCTTCCCAGCTTAAGCCAAGATACAGATTTTATGAGACTGTCTTGTGACAGACTGAAGTCGCTTTGAATAAAACAAAATCCAGCCTCGGCTCCCAGAAATAACTCTTAAAAAGCAGCTTATCCGGGGTTAGCGAGCAAAATTTGGTTAAAACCCTGAGCGGAGGACTTAGATGATTCAGGCAAGGGATTTGAAGAAACTCTTCTTGGGCTTTCCTTTTATGCATCGCTGTTGTGGACACACGCACACACACTGCTGAACATCCACACTATTTATTAAGCATGCAGCCACAGACTCAGTTAAGGAGAGAAACTCACGTCAGTAGAGCTAATGTGATTAAAAGAGACATTTGAACTCTCCATAATGCAAGACAGGCATGTTCATCGGAAAAATCCTAGAGGTTGTTTCAAGGCTTACCAAACAGAGGAAGCAGAAGTGACACCTTGAACAAATGTCTTGTTCTCTAGGAGGGGAGACCAGTCTTTAAATTTTTGGTTCCACCTATCGGTTGTATAGGATCTTTTCCTCACCTCATTATACAGGCTTTGCATTTTAGAACTGGAACTGACCTTTAGTATCACTCCCCTCATTTTACAGATGAGAAAACAAAGGCTCAGAGGTGTTTACTGACTTACCCAAGGTCACACAGCTTGCCCGTGGTGAGACCATATTGAAGACAAGGCTTCTTGTTAGTCAAGTGGCAAGGTGACAACCGTCTCTCTTTTCAAGTAGGAGAAAGAGCTTCTTCTTTGCCTTGCTACTAATAATTTAAAGAAGGAAATGCTGTAGAAGTGGACCCACAGGATGGGGTCATGCTGTGGACAAAGGATAAATTATTTAATAAATAAAGGACAGTGTTTTCATAGGAAATGAGATCGACTGCTTTTCTCCACCAAGTGTATGGCCCTCAGGTACATACAAGAAATAGATGTTTGGGATGGCTGGGTGGCTCGGTCGGTTAAGTGTCCGACTCTTGATTTCAGCCCAGGTCATGATCTTGCGGTTAGTGAGTTCCAGCCCCATATCGGCCCTGTGCTGATGGCGTGGAGCCTGCTTGGGATTCTCTCTCCTTCTCTCTGTGCTCTTCCTCCTCTTGCTCTCTGTATCTTTCTCAAAATAAATAAAAATAAACTTAAAAAGAAAAAGAAATAGGTGTCTTCCAATCAGCCTACTCCTTCTCTTTCACAAGGCATTTTAAAGTAATAAGGGAACTGATGCCTAGTTCGGTGGGTGTCACGTCCTGTTCCAAGAAGCCCGATCTTCTTACTGAGAAAGCCCCTCAGAGGTGATGAGGGAACTGCGGGGCCCAGACTCAACACCCCTTCTCGTCACCCTACCTCCTGCATCCAAGAGAGCTCCACTTCTCTCTGCTTTGGACACTGGAGTTCTGGGTAGAGTTTTATCCAAAGAGAAAACAAACACCTTCTAAGAAGAATTTTTAAAACTACACGCTTCATCCCACTTCATTCAACCCACTCATTGAATTACAGTTTAGGAAGCTGAGACCCAGGAAGGTCACCAAGAATCCAAGTGCCGTGTCCCCTCTTAACTACTCTCAGACCACCCCACCCCACTTCGTTACCCCAGACCCACCTCCGACAACAGCCGGACTCTCCAATCCCACCTTCAGCGAGTCCTAAACGTCCATTTTTGCCCAGGACTTTTTTTTTCAGTTCGGCTAACCCAGGTGATCTGATTTTTCTCCCTTTGCTGTGGGACTGCCAGCTTTCTGTCGCCTGGTGTCACCTGGTGTCTCTCCCTGTCCTGAAGTAAGCCATTGCCATTCTAATTATTTAAAAGTACTCATGGGGCTCCTGGGTGGCTCGGTCAGTTGAGCGTCCGACTCCGGCTCGGGTCATGATCTCACGGTCTGTGAGTTCGAGCCCCGCATCAGGCTCTGTGCTGACAGCCCAGAGCCTGGAGCCTGTTTCAGATTCTGTGTCTCCCTCTCTCTCTGCCCCTCCCCTGTTCACGCTCTGTCTCCCTCTGTCTCAAAAATAAATAAACGTTAAAAAAAATTTTTTTTTAAAGTACTCACAACAGTCAGGCTTCTTTTAGTGAATCCCTCTGTCAAGGTTAAGCCATAGAGTGTTCCTTTAAAACAACTTCTGTTGAATTTCCTTAGAAGGTGACCAGATTTTTTTTTTTAAGATTTTCTTTTATTCCTTATGACTTCCTAAAAATCTGATGTTACGGAGGAACTACGGTTTGTCCTAAATTGGGTTCTGTAGGAGGGCGAGTTCCTTCCGAGGCTGGCAGAACACCTTAGAATTGTTAAGTGGATGAATACAAAATCCCTTTACCGAGATCAGGAGCCAGTTTACCTGCAGGCAGCATCAGATGATACTTAGGTGACCAGCAAAACAAGGGCACCGGAGGAAGAGAAAACAAAAACAAAAACAAAAAAAGAGAGAAAGATACAGATGTCCGAAATAATCTGACATTTCATATGTGAAATAAAAACACCTAAATACTCATCTTGGAGGAAAAAAAATCAGGCCTTTGTGACTTTAGGACTTTCTTTCCAATTACATCTAGAGGTGTCACTTTAATCCTTTTATTCTTGGGCCTCCGAGGTCTTTATCTGGCCTGAGCTGACTCATCCCTCAGGCTTCCCTCCCAGATGCAGGAGAAAACCCCCTCTGAACAGCCCAGGCCTGGGTTTGCCCGCTCCTCTTTGGGAAATGAATTTGCCCCAGGTGAAAGGTATTCACAGAAGGGTTGGAGAAAGAAGTCCCTTGTTAACTCACCAAACAGGCTCAGTAGATCAAACTTCACCAGGGTCAACTCCCCTTCAGTATGTGGAGACTGGCCTAAAGGGGTTTGCCCTTGAGTTCAACTCTCTTTTGCCTGGGCTGGACTCCTCTGAGACCCGACAGAGAGCATTTATGCTGTTCCACATAATACAGGGGGACACAATACAGGCCTCCAAGGTAATAGATGGTATAGATCTTCAGAAGAAAGTCCAGCTCATTTCGGTTGGGGGTGTCTTTGTATTTAAGAAATGAAGGGCCCCCAAACCTGGATATGAAATATCAATGATCAAGAGGAGGTGTAGAGGGATTAAGTGTGTTTTCCTTACAAGTTTTACTGATATATTTCAAGAATTCAGTTCTCTCCAAGAAAAATAGAGACAGAAATTCTAGTATTTATCTTGGTGGATATATGTCTGCGCAAATGATGTGTGATATTTTATGAGAGGGTGTGAAAGTGTGTGCGGGACTGAAGTGTGACTTTCTAATATGTCTACGTACCTGATATATGTGCAATATCCACGTTTGGGTGTGTTTCTGAGTGTGAGGGCCATCCACACAAGAATGTGAGTTTATAAATGTTTGGGTATCGAAAGGGTTAACCACACAAAAGCAAAGCAGATGTTGTAATGAGTTTTCAAAAATTTTAATAAAGCACCTTGATTTTCTTCAGATAAAGAAAGGACAGAAAGAGATGTGTTACTCCTTTATCTTTCAGTTAAGTTTTTACCGTGGAAAATACAGACTACCAGCCATGGGTTCTGTATCATTTAAAAGTGTTTTCTGAGTGGGAAAATGATTGCTCCTGGTGTGGATGAGAAACGAAACCTGCCTATGAGGAAGTTTCCTGTCTTTATTGCTGATGATGTGTGCCCAGTCTAATTACTAAAAGCCTGAACTTGGTGGTGGGGGGAGGGGAGGCGGAGTGGAAAATTGAGAAGGAGAAGTTCTTCTTTCAGGAGCAGCTGGAGAGAAGCAGGGCAGGGGTGGGAGAAGGAGGGAGAGAGGGTGGATGATGTGGAAACCATAACAGTTACTAAACAGGAGCTCAGCTCAGGTTCCCTCTGATGAGGTCCGAGGCGAAAAGCGCGGTTTGGGGTGAGTGTGCGTCAGGGCAATACTCTTCAGCAAAATAGCTGGCAGAGGAGGGGTACCCAGTTGAAACTTCCCTCTCCTGCTAGCGTGGTAAGAGCAGCTGGTGATCGAAGCCCCCACACCGCTGCTTTCTCAGAGGGTCCCTCTCAGCCAGTTTCACGTGCATGAATGAGCCAGCACCAGTGGGCCACAGCGTGACTTGCTGCAAGGTGTCGGGTGCCCGACATGGCGGTGGCACGGGCACCGGGGCAGCCTGTGGGGGTTGGCTGCAGAGGAGTGGGCGGCACCGGGCCTCACTGCTGGCCTCCTCTCTGTCTGTGCAGGAGGGCTGGGCCCATTGTCCTGCTGGACTGGGGAGGGTGCGGGGTCATTAGTTAGAGGATGATGTGGCCGCTGCTAGGCAGAGGAAATGGCCTGCTTTTGTTTTCCACCCAGTAGGAAGTGGAACCTGAATCCATTAGATTCTGGGCAGTTCAGCACAGCACAGTTTGAGCTCTCGGAGGCACGATGCCTAAAAGGCTACTTGTGTGGATTTGTGTGTCCCAACCACCATTGTGCGGCGTGCCCATCTTTTATGCATTTAAAGCCTGTCAGGCTGGTAATCTAAAGCAGAGGTCTGGAAGACAGTAATGCCAACAGACATGGGGGATAGTAAAGTGCACCTGTAGAGTTAAAAAATGCATGACCCTTTCCCTCAAAGAGTGAACACGGGAGAAAGACCCCGTCCTGTAGGGTGGCTGCTGAGCCGTAATACATAATTCACAGGCCCATGCTGCTCCATGCAGATGGCGATATTAAATCGTGATTGATGCTAAGAGAGGCATGCATCTCAGGAAGGTCTCCAGGAGGCTTCTGAATATTTCCAGGGCTCTTGTGCCTTCCCGTCTTCTGTTCTACTGTGGTATTAAGCAAAACCCCCATTCCCCAGGAACCCCTCCTGGGGATGACAGAACTTCACTCCCCAGTACAGGAGATTCTTCAAATGTCAGCGCCCACCTTGTCTGCCTTTGAAGTCGCCCCCTCGCCTCCTGGCTCACGTGAAGCTGTTTACCTCCAGCCAGGCACCGCTGGGAAGGTGGGGGCCGTTACATCCCCTGCAGCCTCCTTTCAAATGGCTGGTTACTGCTTGCCGCCGGACAAAGCAGCAGCACACCCTGGTGGTGGTGACCGGGCAGGAGGGACAGTGGGTAGAAAGCGAGAGAAAAGCACAAAGCACTTTTGTCGAAACTCTGAGGTCAGAGCCAGTGAATTCTGCGATGCAGATTTTTTCCACTCGGTGTATAATGAAATAATAAATCAAATTTGTGGTGTATGTGGAATTAAATGTTTGGGGTTTTTGCTTTTTCTTTCTTAAAAAAAAAAGAAGAAGAAGAAGAAGAAGCTAAAATCACCCTCCAGGGCCAGTTCTGGCCCAAAGCTGAAAATGCTTTCTTCCCCATCACATGTAATTGTTACCAGGCTCGGTTGTGGGTCGGCCCCACAAAACCACTGTTGTCAGTTCCTGGAGCCGTTACTTCTGGCTGCCTGGGCTGGGCTGGGCTGGGACACACCGAATGAAATGAAGGATTTATGAGATAAAGATAGAGATGAGAGGTTTGCATCAGAAGAAGACGGGCCAAGGAGGGGAGACAGGAAAAGGCAGGGGGCATGTTATGTTTGCAGCTCTCTTGTTTTTGTTAATCTCAGACCATGTAATTAAGTATATTTATGATCATTTTCTGGAATATTTTAATTTGAGGAGTGTGTGCAATTGTGAGCACGTCTGTGTGTGTGTGTGTGTGTGTGTGCAGTTGGGTGAGTGGGGTGGGGAAGATGAGCTGAAATAATCTCTTCCACTGAATGAGTAAGTAGGTTAGTCTTCTGGACTGCCATAAAAGGTCTGTAAGACGGTTTTAATCAGCCACTGGTAGCGAAAAGAACCAGGGTGGGGTGGGGGGGTGGAAGGCTGTAGCATATTTGAAGTTCTCTGGCTTCTTTGCCTTCTCTTTCAGACTCAGCCTGTGGAGGTCGTTTGAATTCCAAAGATGCTGGCTATATCACCTCCCCAGGTTACCCCCAGGATTACCCCTCCCACCAGAACTGCGAGTGGATTGTTTACGCCCCTGAACCTAACCAGAAGATCGTCCTCAACTTCAACCCTCACTTCGAAATTGAGAAGCACGATTGCAAGTAAGCACCATACTGTGCCGTTGGGCATCCGTGAGCCACACTCCCACCACCTCCCGGGGCTCCCTCCCGCCACCTCTGCCACCTAATGGCAGGACCCCCGACCCCAGCACCTGCTGAACAGTGACACCGGTGGGGGGTTGGGAGGAAACCTCAAGCTGAGGTTCTCCTTCAGGGGAAATAAAAGCCCAGTGGATCCCATAGCATGGAAGAAAGAGCCTTCCCGAGTGAAGAGTGTAGGGAGTAGCACCCCATCTTCAAAGGAGGCAGTGAGGGAGAAATCCATCTGGAGGCAGGGGCTGGACTACAGTAGGCCAGCTCTTGACTTTGGGATTTACTTTCCCCCCGGAGATCTCCCCATTTCCACCGCTGCCACCACACACAGAAACCCCACCAGCTTCCTTGATAAACTAGTAGCCAGATCCCCCCCCAGCGGAGACTAGCCCCGAAGGATCTGGCTGCTATTTGAGGAAGCAGCTGCAAGCGAGTTAAAAATCGGAGGCTACACTGGTAGGTCGAAGATTCACATTGACTCTTGTTGTCTGTGCTGCACCGGTTAGAGTCTCGAAGCCAGTGTTAGGGACTTAGTTAAGAGACTCCATTCTAATTGCTTTACAAATAGCAATCCATCCAGTCCTCACGGTGGCCCTGGGAAGCTGGTGCTGTCAGGACTTGTATACTGAAGCCCAGAGAGGTTGTCAGTTACCCAAGACAGCTCAGCTGGTCTCACAACGTCAGCCCTGCCGCCTTGGGAATGTGTAGCTTGGGAGATACCAAGTGGACATTTGGACAACTGTGAGTGCTTTAGAAATGCCTCCTTGACACCGAGGTCCCTTAAATGAAGGGGAGGGGAAGGTAGCATTGTAATGTCAAGAATGTGAATGTGCTTTGTACCGTCTAGTGGGCTCTATCTGAAAGTCCTTGCTCATTGAAACAATAGCGCGAGTTTTCCGTGCAGAAAAGAATGTGCCGACGATCACGTTCTGCTCCAAACGTGCACCTGTGATGTGCCAGTGCTCTGATGGGTGTTCAGTGTCCCCTTATGATTCACGAGCAGTCTGGACATTCCTTGTGACCAAGGTGTTGCAAGTACTGAAAAGTTAACGGGGCCAGCGGGTGAGAAAGGTGCAAGGGAGCAGGGCCTACGTCCAGGCCAGCGCATCCTTGTGCAGGAGACAGGCCCCTCTTTAACCAGGGCTAGACTGTGAGGCGGTGAATCGATGGCATCGTTATCCTCCTGGGACTGCTTCACACCTACATAATGGCTTTCTCCTAGCGAGAGGTAGTCTTCACGGAAAACCCGAGGGTTTCCGGGATGGATGAGGCCTCATGTGACGAAGAGTCATAAGATGGGTTTTCTAATCCCAGACCTACTCTTGACCCAGTGGATGACTTAGGGTAACTCATAAGTTCCTCTTTGTCTGAGTTAAATGCGCAGCCTGATAATACTTTTACGGCATCTCAAGCCTGCTGATTCCCCGCAGTGGACGTTAGCAAGGGTGTCTGTTAGAAGAGCTCCTCTGTCAGGTGTCTTTGCT
Source organism: Panthera uncia (assembly GCF_023721935.1). Taxonomy (NCBI): domain Eukaryota; kingdom Metazoa; phylum Chordata; class Mammalia; order Carnivora; family Felidae; genus Panthera; species Panthera uncia. The sequence goes on along the minus strand of NW_026057584.1, from coordinate 30,266,808 downwards.
CCTGGTGCCTTTGGCTGGGCTGCAGACGGCTGGCACGGACTGAAGCGTGATGCACAGAGAGCTTGGGTCTGTGCTCAGGGAAATTTGACTAAGCACCTCTGTCGACTGAGGGCCAAATTCTGTTATGCTTATGCCAGCAAATCTCCCAGGGAAATTGCTAAGAGGTCGTCTTATGTATATTCATAGTGGCAGTGGGGAGAAGGCATGGCTCTGGGAAGGAAAAAGTCGGGGAGCTGGTGAGCGTGACTTAACACGTGTTGGGAAGCGTGAAAGGCCAGGAAAACACGCCCCTGCCCTGTTTGGGGCTGCAGGGTCCACCTTCCCCACACAGGACTCAGCCCTAGGGATGGGGAGAACTCAGGTCGCTGGAGTCTCTGGCAGCAAAAAGGGGACAAGGATGTTGCCTCGCACTCGACTTGGAGCAGGGGAAGCAGGCAAGTTACAGGTTATCATCTGGCTTATCATCCCTACTAAGTAGCTTCCTGTTTTCCTCCCCACTCCCCCGTGGATGCTTCTGGCTTGAACCAAAAAGGTCAGGAAGGTCAGAGAAAAATCTTTCTGGGGTCTCTTTTCCCCAGCGCCAAATTGTCAAGAAGGCTCTGTTGGGGTCAAGCCTCCGCTACTTAACCTCATCCTTAATTCTCTCTCCCTCCCCCGTTTCCCCTCCTCTCCCTGTCTCCCTGTCACTCTTGTTAATTTTTGTATTTAGAAAGACACATCCGGTTCTCTGAAGTCTCTCACTCTGCAAGGTATTTTTAACATTCCCCGGCCGTTTGCATTCAGAATAAGTGGGCTCCTCCTCCCCCCCACCCCCCCACTGCCTCGTGTCACTTGCTTGTGAGAGGAACAATTAGCCTAATTGAAGTCCTCGAAGTTCTGTCTTGTTCCTCCTCTCTTGCCCTCTCTCCTTTTCGTTCCAAGGGAGCTCCTGGGTTTGGAAAGCACTTAGTACCGAAGGAAATTAGACTCCTTTCTCTTTTCATTTCCGGTGCATGCTTCGAATTGGACTTGGCTCTCGAGGCCCATAGTGTGGATGCTTACCAAGAGAAAACTGCCAAAGCCGTCCTCCTGGTGAGAGGGCTCAGCAGCAGCACCCCTGCAAAACAGGGAAGTGAGTAGGAGCGGCAGAAGAAAGCCAGCCCCACCGTGGAGAAAGGGCGGCGGCCAGCACCTCCCCCTCGTGTTTTCCCCTCTCCCTCCTGTGTATGAGGTCAACTGCAGCGGTTGCCCCGTGAGCCAGGAACAGGCCCCGGCCAGTGGCCCCTGGACCCTTGGCTCTCTGTCCCTTAAAATCGACAACCCAAAGGTCAAGGCCGTTGATGAATAAACTCCAGACAGACCTTATCCCCCCAACGGTCACTTATTAATTTGGTTCCACTTAAGCCTGCTGTCTGCTTGGAAACTTTCACTCACAAGCCTCAACTTTGCCTGAGTCAGTGCAATCCAAGGCCACCGCCATCTGTGGTGAGGTCCCCAACTCCTCCCACGGGCTGTTAGCAGGCATCCAAACCCCCAGCGCCCACAGGCTGCTCTGGGGCCTATTCACCACCGGCTGTGGGCAGAGGCCAGAGGCCCCGGTGGCCCTGCCTCGTTGATGTGGCCGAGTTACCAAAGGGCAGGACTCAGGGCCATCTGAGCAAACAGGCAGAAGCCACCCATTCCCTGTGGTGAGGAAGAGAATACCGCTGCCTTTCACCTGAGTCATCAGACAAGAGGCTGAACATTAGGGCTTTAGGAACAGATGTACACAGAGTTGAATCTTTCTCTATTTCTGAAATCTAAAATATATACGTCTTTTAAAAGCCCCCACCTGGGTGTGAGACACAGCTTATTCATGAGTCCTCATGTGGGCGTGGCACCCGACCCCATCCCAGGGGCTCAAAGGAAACCAAAACCAAGAGTCTGGGTCCCGTTAAGAGTGGGTCATTTCCAGATGGGTGTCTTGAAAAACGTGCTTCGTGGGGCGCCTGGTTGGCTCAGTCGGTGAAGCGTTAGACTTCAGCTCAGGTCATGATCTCACGGCCCGTGAGTTCGAGCCCCGCGTCGGGCTCTGTGCTGACAGCTCAGAGGCTGGAGCCTGCTTCGGGTTCTGTCTCCCTCTACCTCTCTGCCCCTCCCCCACTCACCTCTGTCTCTCAAAATATGAATAAACGTTAAAAAAATTTTTTTTAAGTAAAAACAAAAACGTGCTCCACGAAGCGCACAAACCACCAGGAAAACCTGAAAGAACATTGCTTGTTAAAAAAAAAAAAAGTCTTGTTAAAAAACATTTTTTGCTAAAAAACCCACAAGAAGTTTACGCTAACGATTTTACGTGTGTTCAGCGCAGCACCACCTTATTTACCTCGCGGCACTGAAGAGTAACGCTGAATCTGAGTGGAAGTTTTAGATACTCAGGCATACTCCTTTAAAGCTCTAATGTCCTTTTTTGAAAGAATTTCTGATAGAGAACATTCTAAATCATGTGCCACACTTCCCTGTCTTCTTAAACAAAACCAATACTAAGGGGAGTCAACTTTTTCTTGATGATTCAGGCTTCTACTTGTAAACTTCACTTTATGTGACAGAGGTCAGGTACTGTCCTATTTCGATCAGACAGGTTGAGATTTGAGTGTTGGTTGACCATTTCAACTTCCCAGGGCTCAGTTGCCTCGTCTGCAAAAGTGCGATGATAACTGCATTGCAAGGTTCCTGCATCTTATTTATGTGGATACATGATGAATGAGCCACCGTGTGGGCATCTTTGTACTTTGTCATGGGGACGTGTGTGGCTTTTTTCTATCAGTACTGTTGCTGTCACTTCCTGTTATGTGTACCCCTGCCTCCTGGACCCTTCCTCTTTTGACTTGTTTTACTCTTTTATTGTGTTGTACGGATTTTGCTTCAGGAGGTCTTGCTGTCTATTGGGAAGTTTTGGTTCTGGGGTCTCAGCTCTGCCCCAAGCCAGTGTAACCCCAGGGCCAGCATGTCTGGTTTGCTTCCATTGGCCAAGCTCGTGGCACAGCCGGGACTGAGGCACACCCCCAGGGACAAAGTATAAGAACAGCAGTGCTCGGGGTCCCCGGCATCGCTGGAGATGCTCAAGGCTGAAACCATCCCCTGAAGGCCACCCATGTTCTGCATTTTTGAGGTTTAGGGACATTTGGCCTCTAGCTAAGTGTCCTGGATAAGCAAGGTGCTCTTGTATTTATTTACAGCCAGAGGAGCCCTCTAAATCTTAGAAGATGTGTCTGTTTCTACTAAAGTAGCGGGCGATATCTTTGAAAGGTAGCGGTTTCCCAGGCTGATAAATTGACGATAGTAAACAGAGGGAACAGACCAGACCTCAATAATCTAGCCCCTCCCCACCCAGCCAGCAATGATTTTCTGCACTCAGTGAGCAGCCTTGATTCCAGTCAACAGCCAAAGACAACCTTACATCTGTATGAGATCTGTGAGCGCCCAGTGCTTGGACCCTCCTCCCTCTCCCCTCCCTAGTGTCCAGCTGCGCACTCCCCTCCTCTTCCCCTCCATTTCCTTGATTCCTCTAGTTCTTTTATGGGTCCCAGTGCCGAGCTCCGGAGCATTGTGTATTTCCTTGATTTGCTGGCTTGCCTTTGGTTCCTATGCGGTCAATATGTTGTATTCTGAGCATGTAAATCCTCTAAGGGCATGGACCACATACTTCATTTCTAGACACCTGGTCTTGGAATACCAAGCAGGCATGTGCAAATGATTGTTTCACTGGTATTTTTACATCTGAGATGCCAGGACATAGGTCAGCATGGCATGAACCTGCGTTGAAAGGCAGACAGAGCTGTCTTCCCCATTCGCCCAGCCTGTGATGTGACATAGTAACAACGGGAAGATGAGACACAGGCTCACTGAAGTCACTAGGCTCTCTGTGACTCGGCCTTTCACCACCCAAATGGCAACAGATGATGCATTCACTCATAGTTATTAAACACCCATGATGTGCCACGAGAGATGATAGCATTGGGAATGCAGCGATGGCAAATTGTATTCTTTGACTTCGTGGCACTTCGGGTTTGGGAGCAAGTGAAAAAAAATGTGGTTACTCGTGATAAAGCTACTACATCTGGAGCATCACCCCTGAGCCTGGCACTTTGCTAAGTGCTTCACATATACCATCTCATTTGATCCCTGCTTCCAAAAAATGTGAAGTCACTGTTACTCTTCCCATTTTACAGAAGAAGGAACTTGGGCTTAAAGCAGTTAAGCATCTGGCCCAAGGTCCCATTCACGGAAAAAGGCAGAGAAGGGATTTGAAGCCAGAGTACCCTACTTTGCAACCTGGGCTGTTCGCTCTTATGCTCTGTTGCCCACCCCCGCAGCACTGTGCCTGCTGACTGGGGATACGGCATAGGCGAGTAATGTGAGCCCACAGCACTGAGACCCAGCCCAGGCTGGGGTGATCAGGGAAGGCTCCCCGGAAGAAGCGATGGCTGCACCAATCCCAAAGAAGTTAGGCAGACAGGGGGAGTGTGTGCGCCCTGGCTCTCCAGGTGGAGAGAATCATGCCAAAGATAAGAAGGGGAAAGAATTTGATGCCTTTGGGAACAACAGTAATTGAAGGGCCATCCTTGTGACTTGCTGATCAACAAAAGTTCTCAGTGAAGAGGTGCCTAAGCAATGCTATTGAATTTTATTTCCTGGCCAGGCGTCTACCATCTCGGAGAAGGGGCTGGGTCAGGAAGTAGGAAAAACTAAGATCTTAAGGACTCTCTGCTGCTCTCACCCTCCCTGGCCAGCGTCTTTACAATTTTGTACTCTATATCCAGGGATCCACGCCCCCCCCCCCACCCTGAGTTAATGCCTGAATGTGGGGTTTGGCCTGGAAAAGTCCAGAAAACACTGGATTAAACTCCACTTGCCAGTTTACTCCTACACAGTACTCTCTCTGAACACGTGTCTCTTTCCTAAGAATAGAGGGCAGGAGGCCACATTGCTCAACTGGAGGTGTGGTTTCGGCTGGTGTCCACCTGAGTCTCTGGAAATCGAAGCAGAGTATAAATTCTCTGGTTCAGGAGAGTGTCTTGCACTCCGGAGAGAGCCTCAGGTTGATTACTCATGACATTATTATAGATTTACTGCCTGCCCAACCACAGAAATATTCGGATTCCCCCAAGGAACCAACGAGCAGCAATATTCTTCTGTATTGCAACAACCCTGCCTAATGACAGAAACAGATCCCCCTGCAGGTACGTGGTGCAATAACGGGACGGTCCTGCTGACTGGAGCTCAGCTGGCAGCAGACCCCAGCTCACCAACCTTGACCAAGGACTCCACCCAGCAACTTAACTTGCTAGAGAAATGGGAAAAAAAAAACCATCACAGACTGTGCTCCTCCTCCTACCAAGGTTAAAGAGCAGTTGGGACAAGGGTTATTTTTGGCAGTTTGTTTTTAAATATGCGATGTTGCAATCACAACTCTCCAAATGCAAGCTTCGCTGTGGATGTCCTTCCTAACAATGCGTTTTTATCTCCTGATTGAGAAAATCACTTGAGGTTTTCTCATACACAATCCCACTTGTTCTGCCTCTCAACCCTGGCACCTTCTCTGAAGCCAGAGGTCCCAGAGGGCAGGCATCTTACCCCATGTAACTGCGTGTAATTCTCCCAGCTAATTACACCGGGTGAGAGTCTGTCTTCAGAAATTCAGTGGGAGCTCAGGGTGTGGAGGGGATAGAGAGGAGAAGGAAATAGACCGAGTGAAGAAATCAGATTTTTCTAAAAAGGGATTTGTGTATTTGCCTATAGTTATAAGTCCTATAGAAAATAATGTGTTCTCTTTGTCCTTTTCGGTGACAGGGGGATTGAAACCTTTGGATTAAGAGAAACTCAATAGATAATTTAATTCCATTCTTGTACTTCTGCCTGGATAAATCATCCCCGAAAAAAAATATATACATATTAGCTGCCCTTGTCTTTCCCTCTAGAAAAGAGCTTCCATAATCGACCTTCATTATAAAACCTAGGGCCTCACAACTCATCTCAGTGATTGCAGAGTAGATGGTTGTATTTAATTTACATAATCAGAATTTTTTTCCTAGAGGGAAAATCCCTGAAAAATGTTAGCTGGGTCAGAATAAAATTTTAAAAAAGAAGACAGAAAAACATGTGAACCGGGCTTAGGTTTGGAAAGCTGGCAAAGGACTTCATGCGATAAAATCCACATGATTGTATATGCTTTTTTTCCCCCCTAACTTTGTAGCCAAGCATCCTGGCGGTCTATATATAATGGACTGGGTACTACTGTTGTTCCCATTTAACAGGTGGAAACACCGAGGCCCTGAGCGATCTCATAGACAGTAAGAGTAGAGCTGGGATTGGAAAGCCACCACCGAAAGCTGCCTTTATTTACCTAGAGCTGTCACCTGCTGTTCCTGTCCTTAGGTATTTGGGGCCTCTCTGATTTCCTTAGACATCCTTGACGAGTCTTTTCCTGTCCTCTTCTGTTTTTTATTCCTTTTCTTTGCCTCTTTCTGCCATGCAGTCCCCTCTGGATGCCAAAAGGGCAGTCAAGGAGAGAGAGATCTGTGACTTTAAATACAGGGTGGAGGCCTGCCTCTCGGTCGATGGTCTCCTCTGCCTCCCTGTCATCCACCTCCCGGTCCCCTCCAGCCCCCCTCGCCATCCTCTTCAAATTCTCTGCCATCCCCCCACTGCCTCACTCTGCAGCTGGAATCTGAAGATGTGAGGGTTAGTAATAGAGTGTCAGCGGAAGTAATTGATTCCTCATACAGAGAGAATTCTCCTGCCTTCAGTGTCAATGGAGCTGAACCAGAGTCTTGGAGGTGAGCGAGACATGTAAACAGTCCATGGCTGAGCTGTCAGGGCGAAGCCAGACACACCGGAGAGTGAGCGAGCGGGAGAACAGTGGAACAAATAATTGTTTTATTGGGAAGGAAAGGAGTAAATAATATTTCAGCCCAGGAATTGGCAGTTTGAAGGAGACGGTTGAGAGCTTGAAGCAGAAGGAATCGTGATGCAGGTTTTAATGGAAGAGTTTTTCTTTGTCTCAAGGTAGGAGGTTTCGTCCCCACGCCCCCCCCCCTTTCTCCCATTATCATCATTATTATCATTAAAATAATTACCGTAACAATTACGGTTGATGAGACCTGGAGTTTATAGAGCACCTTTCATCTGAAAGTTCAAAGTGATTTATCTATGTGTCATCCCTTTGAGAGTGGTAGGAGGGTAAGAAAGTTGGGGTTTTTTTGGTTTTTTTTTGGTTTTTTTGTTTTATTTTTGGTCTTCTCCACTGGGAAACTGAGGTCCAGGCAGATTCGGGATTTGGTCTAAGCCTCAGGCCAGGCGGCTGGGTTCCGTGTTGGTGGGGGACTGACTCCTCTTCTGGGGGTCTCTGCTGCCCTCCTGCCCACCAGGCCCCTTACCTTCTGTGGCCCTCACAGCTCACCCCTGGCACCAGCGTTCCCCCCCCCCCCCCCCCCCGACGGCATGAGGGCCGTGCAGCCAGGCAGCCAGCAGCTCCTGCCCAAAGCAAGCAGCCCGTGACGGCTGTAGGATGTATAAAGGTCCTTCACGGTCTGACTCAGCCTGCTCCCATCCTGCTGGGAGACTTCCTGCAATCTGGTTCCCTTTCTCCTAGAAGGTGGCGTCCTTTCTAGACCTGTTTCCTCCTGGTCTTGTGGAACCTCCGGCCAAGAGAACCCGGTATTCCCGAACGTTCCCTCCTTCCACCCCCAACAGATGCCGGCCAGTTCTTTCAGAATAGAGGGCCGTGTCTGTGACGGGGAGTGGAGCATGCTGCCACGTGCACCGGGTAGAGGGGGCTGCTTTTGCGCCTGTTGCGGCCACAGTGCCTGCACAACACAGCCGTCGAGGAGAGCACAGTTAGCCAGCGGCGGCTTGAGAGGTGGAAGCCGTTCCAGCCGACTGGCCATATATTCAGAATCTCCACCCTGGCGTGGCAGCAGCCCTTCCTGCTTGGACATTCGCGCAGGCCCGTCATTTCCACACCAAGGTGCTTTTTTTGCACAATGGCGACAAGTCTGCCGCTGGAGCCCGGAGAGGCTCTGAACTCTGTAACCTGAAGCTTGCAGTGAGTGAAATCCAAGGACGGGGCCCATCACACCAGCCACGTACTCCCAAATTGTCCCCTGCTTGCATTTCTGCGTGGTACATTTTTCAGGCAAGCTTTGTATTTTCTAAGTTTTGTTATAGAGGCTGGATGCCAGCAAAGGGGGGATAGAAAAAATGGTCGGGAGCCCAAACCTTTAGAAAAACATTTTTCTGACGCAGTGTTTGATTCCCCGGTGCCCAGTGTGCCTCATTCCCAGCAGGCTCCCATTTTTCGGACAGATGGGAAGGTTATGATTTGCTCTCACAATTAGACCCTCTGGGAGCCAGGGTTAGTGATCTCCTGTTCCAGAGGGAACTGTCTGCCCGGCCAAATGCAAGGATGCTGCCAGCATGCCAAGCCCTGGGATGGTGTGCTCCGATTTCCCCTTAGTGGATACCAGTCACAGAGGCATGATTCCTATTTATGAGATGAGGCAAACTGAGGCACACAAGCTTGATTGACCCAGGCCAGCATAGGACAGTGTAGGCAGTCTCTGGCCTTGCTGGGGTTCACCTTCCCATCCAAGCGCCAGCCTACTGGTAAACAGACATAAATTATGGGCTCCTCTTACCTCCTTCCCACTCTAGTATCGTTACCAAATGCTAACAAGGGGCCCTTTAAGCTAACTGCAGAGTGAGGATTTTATAGACGTGTACAGCAAACAGAAAAAAGACCCAACCGTCATGCCGAAAAGAGCCTGCCCAGCAGCCTTAAACTTCACATTGGCACTGCTTGCCTAGAAAATCAGTCCTTACATAAGCAAACACGTTCCACCCAAGCCAGCCTCCAGAGTGCTCGCTGGTCCGGGAGTGGAACAGATCTGTGTCCATACAGCCTCAGGAATGTGTCTTGCTGGGGAGCCAGGTCAGTGGGGGAAGCGGTGTTCAGCCAGGGGGTCAGGGGAAAAGTGCCGGAGGCTTTGTTGTGTGCCCTTAATTCTCCGAAAGTTCATCCTCAGTGAGACTTATCAGACACCCTGTCTGGAGCGGCCTCCTTCCTCACGTCGCGAGGCGTTCTTGGCAGCCTGCTCTGTCAGGAACAATGAGATCGGCGGGCCCCTCTCCATCATCCCAGGGCTTCTGCGGAAAACAACCAGCAATTATAAATAGATGTTATTTGTAGTTTCCATTTTCTTGCCTTCAAGGTTTTCTGGAATGATTCCTTCAGTTTGTTTTGGGTTATTTTCTTCACATACTTCCTTTGCTGGGTGGTCAGATTTCCTCCTTTCTAAAGAGGCACGATGACCCTGCCTGTGCGGGGACTGCGGATAACCTCCGCGTATCAAAGATTTGTGGTGGGAAGAAATGAAGGAAGAAAATGAAACTGCCAACAGTCGCTGTTAAAAAGGCAGCAGCACCGACACAAATACGCAAACAGATGTAGCGTCTTGGCACCGTTTGAGTCCCGTAGTTATCTCACAAATGATAACAATAACAACAGTAATAATAGCGGCAGTAATGACGACCATTTCTTTACTGAGTACTTGCTCTGTGCCAGGCGCTGTGCTGAGCTGTTGACATGCATTAACTCACCAAAAAGAGGGAGGCTGGGTGGTTGTTCAAGACCCACCTATAGGTGGGGAGTGGGGCTGGGGGGGGGGGGGGGGGGGGGGAAAGGCACAGGTTGTTTGATTTTAGCCTGGGCTCAGAAACATGAGATGGAAAGGAAATCGCAAAAACTCAAGTGACTGAAGCACTATTGATGGATTTGTACGGAAGGAGGATTTTTAGAAACCCCCACTGCTAGCACTGAGGTTGGGGGGGGGGCACCGAGACTGTCTCTACCATTATGACTTTTCATTCCATCTCCACGTGTTCAGTTTCCACGACATCACGTGTATGTAACCTTTCTCTCCCCCACGTCCGCCACCCCGCTTTATAAAAACAGGAGGAGTAGTAAAAATAGCCGGTGTCTCCCGGTGACTTTCTAAGGCACCCGGGACTCTTCTGGGCTTGTATGTACTTTGGCAGTCCTTCCCACAATCCCATAAGGCGGGGACTATTATTTTTTCCATTTTATAGATGAAGAGACTGAGATTCAGAGAGGTGAAATGCCTTGCCTGCAGTCAGGCCACTAATGAGTGCTGGAAACTGGATGGGTGTACCCACAAAGCCCATGTACTACACTTCTCAGAACACGCACGCTTATTTATAGACAGATATGTTTCTGTATAACAGTGATTTAAGATTATTTTTGTCACAGACCTAGGAAAATGTGCACATACACAAACACAAAATTTCTGCGTTTGACTTGTAGGGTTCCCTCACCTACTGAAACTCATCTGCGGACCCTACTGGAAATCCACGGGCTTAAGAATACATGCTCTAGATGATACTTTAAGAGCTTATAAATACACAGGGTACTGTTTTCTCACTCGATGGACCATATGTTCACATATGGGTATATATGCGCTTATAAAAATACTTCACTTGCAAAAATTAATATGTTATCCCATCTGAACACTTAAAAGCAGAGCTGGGTGGATCTTGAAACCATGAATTCCAAATCTGCTCACTGCTTCTATTGGTAAGATTTGTCTATTAATTTTGGCAAGTCCTGTGGGCTTTGTTTAAACAAAACAGCTAAATAAAAAGAGCAAGATTCTGTTAAGTTTCTAACTGAAACCAGGCGGTTTCTTTATACCCAGTACCTTCTAATGATATTGTACTGTGGCAATCTGTTATTCTTACTGCGCTCAGATCTTTATCCAATAGTGAGACAAAAGAATGGAGGCGAGGCCAGTTTGCCCAGCGGTGAGACCACCTGGGGGTAAAGCCTGCCTCAGACTTGGGCAGGTCACTTGGCCTCTCTGAGCCTCAGTTTCTGCATCTGTAAACGGGTGGTAGCTATAACAGGGTGTGGTGTGTATTCACTGAGGATTAAACCAAGGACTATCTAAACAGGGGTCTAGCCCATAATAAATGCTCAATAAATGATCGGTACTTCTTCCCGTTGATATTCCCATTGATGTTCCAGCTTCGTATGAAATGGGTAGCCCCAATGAAAGGGAGAAATTCCAGAAAATGACAATTGCTACTTAAAAAAATGTGCCCTGACATTGAGGCTGGATTTCACTATTGAGCTGGAGACCAGGTGACCTGCCTTTGGCCTTGAATGGACCAGAGACTTCAGCATCCTGCAGGCCTGCCCACGGTCTCTTTGTGTCTTAGGCAGCTTCTTCACCGAGAAGTTATACATGACAGCATTGTTTTTTCCTCCTATTTTCCCTGCAGGTTTTAATGTAAGGATTAATAAGACAGTGTTTGTAGATGTCTTTGAGCTTCCCAGAAGAAAGGCACTCCAGGAGGTGGTAAATTCTCTGGCCTCCATAATCTACTCATGAAATATGGAACTTTGAAAGTGTGAGAAAAATCTCAAATCACTTTGACAGCATTTTAATTATAGTTGATTTGTTTGCCGCTAATAGTGAAAATGCTGTCAGCATGATTTGAGATGTTTCTTCCACTCAAAATGTTATATTTCGTGTTTTCGAGTCATGAGGCAACATTTCGGTTTCCAGATAAAACCAGAATAGCTCAGGGAATGTGTTAGAACACAAAGGCAAAGTCCACAAAATGGACCCAGTGTAGTCAACCCCTCAGGAAACATCATCACAGAGTGAATTCTTCAGAATTCACCAACCTTAGGTCCCTCATCTGTTTACTCACTCCACAAAAAACTGTGAGCCCTCCAGGCACTGTGCAAGCACGAGAGGTTCAGCAGCACAAAGGTGAGATCCTTGCCCTCATGGTGCCTTCAATCTAGTGAGGACACAGATTCTAAAGAAATAAACAAGTATATTGACAAGACCTGTACCGATGAATAGCTATAAAGGCAATAAGACGGTGGTGAGCTGGAGAATAAAGGTATGCTGTCTGAAATAGGGTGGTCAGGGCAGGCTTCTCTGAGGAGGTGACATTTGCCCCTAGAAGGATGAGACGGCACCCACCGTAGAAAAAGGTAGCAGAGTATCACAGGCAGAGAGAAGAGCAAGTGCAAAGGCCCAGAGGCTGGAAGGAGCTTGCCATGTGCAGAGTGTGCGGTCTTAATCATTTGTGATACGCATAAAAGGAGGCACTGACTGATTGGCAAAGGTTGTGGCTTCAGGATTTGGGTGTGCACAGGGGCTCTGATGTGTAGTGGATCTTCTAGCACGGGCTCGGTTGGCTAACCCAGCATTTTGGTGGCCTGCTGGGAAGCGTCAAGTGTGGATAGAGTTATGGAAAGCAGAAAGCCCCTTTTCCTGTTGGCCTTAGTGATGAGAGGAAGGATGAGACTGTTGCTTTTTCATACCTCTCCCGTGGTCTCTGAAAATTAATTCCGCCGTCAAGATTCCCACGCCCCACATGCGGGTTTGGGGAGAGAAATTAAGACTTTGAAGTTGAGGACGAACGGACAGAAAACGTTCTCTCGACAAATGCTCAACATGCAGATAGCGGAATCTGTGAGGAGAAAAGTAAAAAGGCACTCGGGAACCATTGTGGAGAGAAAGAGAAAGGTAGGAGTGGAAGTGGCTACTTGGGCTTAGCAAAGTAAATAAATGAATAAAATAACAAAAGGTAGCGTGAAAGCTTTGGAAGGAATTTTTTCATTTGAGGGAGATTACGAATAATGAAATGCAAACACAGTAGTTAATATGTCCGTTAGCTGGTTTATGTTTTCTTCCGGAAAATGAATAATGTGTTCGAAGAGGAACGGCTTTGCGGGTTATCCTACCTGACTGTCGCTGGGGTGAGCCCTGAGTTTAGAGCCCAGATTCCTTTACCAAACAAACGCTGGGTATCAGATGCTAGATGCGGAACCATATTTATTCCGAGGCCACCAACTTCCTAATCCTCTGTGAGCTCTTCCAAATGAACCTGACAACACTGAAATTTCTAAGGAGATTTACTGCAGCTGTAGCAAATCCCTAATAATAAAAAATTTCCCCAAATGAGTCAGGCACACAGGACGTAAGTGAGACGTTCTGTGTGAAGTCAACATGTCATCTGGTGTGTGCCCTTTATGCAGGAAGCTGAGCCACAAGGCCTGGTGGTTAACTGGGGCCTGTCCACGGGGCAGATCACGGGCACTGGGAGTGGGGGCGGGGAGGAGGGAGGGGGCGGCGATTAGCCACCCAACTGTAACTCTGGGTCCCTTTCCCCTCAAGCAAACCTAAGAGGAAAATCTGGTTTTTCTAAGGAGTTTAAGTAAGAGCTGATTACTTGCTTCACAAAAGGATTCACCAGAGGGGTCCTTTAAATGACAAGCTCTAGAAAGAAAATTTATAATGTGATTGATGTATGTGAACCCTTTTCAAAAAACGCATCCCTTCATTCACTCTCTCTGCGTGTGTAAATACGTCGGGATGTATTCGTAGCTGCCAGCATTTACAGGAGAGGACTTGGGGTGGTATATTCACTGAGTAAATTGAGGCCAGCTTACAGCTATGGCGTTTGTTAGGTAACCCCACTTCATTGCTGATTGTGTTAATCCCCTAAATTACTCCATGGGTGATTAGGCAACAAGATAAAACCCTCCCTTTCTAATGAACCAGCCAGTGGGACGTCAGGGCCTCTCTTTGTCCTTTCCAGAAACACTGGCAACAGAAACACTGGAGGTATCTGGTGGTCTTTTAAAAAAAAAAGTGTTTAAATACTTACCGAGTGTGGGCCATGCCCCTGGCACTATTGTAGGTGACCCAGTGTTGTGTCTCATTTGGTCCCCACCACGGTTCCGCAAGACAGGTGATGATGGCGGTGGTGATGATGATGAGGATATTTACATTTTCATCCGCTGTGTTCTGAGAGCTGGGTTATTTTTCTCAGCTCTCCCACTTTGAAAAAAAAAATTTTTTTTTTGTTTTATTTTTCCTTTTCTTTTATTCTATTCTGTCTTTATTATTCCTGAAGTACAGTTGACATACGATGTTATGTCAGTTTCAGGTGCACGTCGGAGCGATTCCACAATTGGATACATTCTGCCATGCTCACCGCCGTGGTGTGGTTACCATCTGTCACCATGAAAAAAAATCCTAATGGAAGCAGCATTATTTTATATATTTGTGGCTTTTTAAAATATTCAAGCCCCCTGTAAGCAATTCAGATAATAGAAGAGAACAAAGAAGGAAGGAGAAATTACCAATTATGTCACCACCCATATATATCTCATTACTGTTAATATTTTAGTAGGTAGTCTTTCAGACATTTTTCTTTATGTATATGTAAGAATGTGTATATGTATATGTTTTTAACACATGCTTTTTTTAAAATCTATTTTTTAACCTAACAATACAGCATGGCCCTTTTCCCATAAGAACAAAATATCTAGACCCACAGCATTACCTACTATGGCAGTGGAGTATTCCATTTTATAAATACAAAACTGATTTACCACCCCCCCCCACCATTGGACATTTAGATATGATGCTGTTTATAAACGAACCATCTTTTCACTTTTTTTTTTTAACGTTGTTTAATGTTTGTTTATTTTTGAGGGGGAGAGAGAGAGTGTGAGTGGGGGAGGGACAGAGAGAGAGAGGGAGACACAGAATCTGAAGCAGCTCTAGCCCCGAGGTGGGGCTTGAACTTGTGAACCGCGAGATTCTGAGCTGAAGTCGGATGCTTAACTGACTGAGCCACTCAGGTGCCCTTCACTTTTGTTTTTCTTATATCTATACATGCACAAGGAGGCATGTACATCTTTGCACAATTGTCTGATTATTTTCTTAGGAAAAAGTTCCTAGCAGCAGAATTGCTGGATTAAAGACTTTGTCAAATTTCTGCCCAAATGCACTCCAAAATGTTTTAACAGATGTTCATTCCGCTTATACTGCACCTCTACTCACTTGCTGTATCTCTTCACCCCAGAAATGTGTGTGGGAATACAATAAATCACAATGAACACTCATTGAGCAGTCACTAAACTACTAGGCTGGGTACTGACACTAGATATGGATTAGATTGGTCCTTTGAACCTCACAACAACCCTAGGAGGAAGGTTCTAATATCCCATTTTACTGTCATTTTCCCCATTGCTAAGGATCAGAAAGGTGAATTAACTTGCCTGAAGTCACCCAGCTATTAAGGCTGAATTGAGATCCAAACCCAGTTCTACTTCTGGGATTAGCTGGGGGGGTGGAGGCCAGGGGGACGGGACTCTTCCACGCAGATTCATACATGCACTGCTCTAGGGGAACTGGGTAGTGTCTGCTTTACTGAACACAGCCAGCTTCTCCACCGTTGTGTACCCTGGTCAGGCATCACAATTACTCAGCTGAGAGTGACTGTCCAGCAGTGCTTACCTCAGTGTGGAAATACTAAGGAGGGATTTTCCAGAGGGTTTGGGGAATTTCCTTTGAGAACAAACTAAGTGTCTTTTCACTTTGGTTTTGGAAGTGGGGAGGCACATTTTCAAAGGCAGCATCATCTCCCAAACTGAAATCGCAGATTCCCCCACCTCCACTGCCTTTCTCAATCTGTAGCTGTCTCTTCAGAGCTCCTGGGGGGGAAACCCTGCCATCTTGTCTTTTCCAGACTAACCAGCTTCTGTAATTCTTTTGACTGTAGGATTCCAGCCCTCTGGGGTCTCAGATTGCACTAATCCTGGTGCACTCCTTATACTTCCTTCACAGCCCTATTTATCCATAAGTGGCTGTGCAATCTGAAATATGGCTCCTGGGGGCTGCAGGGAGGCCTTGGGCCACTCCAGCTCAAACGAGCCACTTCTACAGGCAGCCAGCTCCCACAGACCCGTGTGTGTGCAGGAGTCTGCAGGCACATCCCAGAGAGAGTAGCTTTTCCAGGCCCTCTCTTTACCCCCCCAGAAAGAAATGTCTTACATGTTGTTTTAACAGACTGATGGAAAATAAATAAACAGGGAGAGACAAGGAAATGGGTGGTTGTTGGTAAATAATCGTGCAGTGGCCAGCAATTTGCAGGGAGCTGGTGGGGAAGGAATTTCCCACCTCTGCCGCTGAGACAGGGATGTTTACTGGGAACCCAGAGGAGGAGCACAGAGTCGGCACAGTGAAGACTGCCAGAGCACCCACCGAGGCTGGATCTGTGTGCCTGTACAGATAAAATGGCACCCATGGTGTGTGTGCCATTCCACGAACCGAGCCAAGGATGTCTTTGAGGTGTCTTCCCCAACCTGGGGCCAGTTTGATTCTATTTGAAATGAGCTCAAGCTTCAGTACAGGGAGGGCAGCCTGCTCAGCAGCTTGCTGAGGCTAATAGTTATTTGCTCATAGACTCTGGGTCCCTGAGGATTCACCCCCTGCTTTTGGAGAAAGGTTTTTATTGCCTTATCTAATATGATGCTGATTCCTTTTAAAAACGTGTTGTTGACGAGACATTGCTGATGTGAACTTTGCAGAGTCATCTCAAGGAGGGAGGGGGCCCATGGTTGGGAGCCTTTGTCACTGACAATTAAAGATAAGGAAAGAGGGGATGACCCAGGAGAAAATGGAAACATGGGAGAGAGGGCAGGAAAGTAAACAAATATCCCAGGACTGTCCCCAGTGTGCCTGGCTCAGTGCCTAGCACCTTACTTATACTTTTCATTCCATCTCCAGCCCAGCCTTCTGAACTGGATATTTTTATCCTCATCTTACAGATGAAGAAATTGATTTCAGAGGGGCTAAGTAACACTCAGTGATGCAGAGCTAAGACGAAAAGACTAAGATTCAGAGAGATCGTGATGGAAATAAAAGTGGTGCTATGGAAGGAAGGAAAAATGTTTGTTTTGAGATAATTTGTTAGAATGATGCTACTGCTCTTATGTGGGCAAAAGATAAGGCCTTAAAGCCTAGCCATCCACTGAGGCGCCCATTCTGTTCATGGCTTCAATAAGGCAATGCAACTTCCTATATCTAGGTTCACCGGTCTATACGAGCAAACCTAAACGCACTTTGTTTATCATTCTGAAACTCCTGAACATCTGGAAATGGAGGGCACAGGAGCTGGAGTGAGACAATGGTCCCTTTCATCTCCTGAGCGTGATCTTTGCTCATATGTGCCCCTGTGTATCATCCTCACTTAGGTATGACTTCATTGAGATTCGGGATGGGGACAGTGAATCTGCAGACCTCTTGGGAAAGCACTGTGGGAACATCGCCCCACCCACCATCATTTCCTCGGGCTCCGTGCTCTACATCAAGTTCACCTCCGACTACGCCAGGCAGGGGGCAGGCTTCTCCCTGCGTTATGAGATCTTCAAGACAGGTCAGTGTGGTCACGGCTGGAGAGCGGGGAGCTGGGCACCTCCGGGAGGACGGGTAGCTAGCTGCCCTCTGTGTCTGGCTGTGGGGCACTGTGTAAGGGAACTGTGTGAGAATCATATGCACATGGATGGAGCCCAGTGAGACGGATGGGAGGGGTTACAAAAGTTGTTGGAGTTGGAAGAGAGGTTCAGGGTGACCCTGGTGACAGCCCAAGATGAAAACCCAGTTTAACTTACGATCCAACTCAAGAGAGCGCTGGGTGCTGCCCATCAGGCAGGCAAGCATTTGTTTGTGGCACCAAAAGCGTAGGAGGGTCAATTAACTCGAGAACCACTTTCGAAAAGAATTTGATTTCTGTGTGTGTTTTTTTTAAATCACAATTTGATTTCTGTGTGTTTTTTTCATGGGGGGAAAGCAAAAGTCAGTTGAACGTCCTCCTGATTACTTCATGGTTTAATGTTGCCTTTATCTGGGATTTCATGGGCAGAAGGACATAATCTTTTCAGTATTTAGAGTCTCTAAAGATCTTAGTATGATCCTCCCAGTGGGGTCATCCAGTAGCGTTGAAAATCAAATGTGGCTCATAGGAATCCCCCTTGCTGATCTGTTTTACCACTTCTACCTGTTGAACCCCTGCTTCCTAAATGCAGATACAGCTGCCCCCTGAAAAGCAATCAGAAAGATAGGAGAAAAAGAGACAGAGAACACTTCACTTCTTTTAAGTTGACTGCCCGCTTTCCATGAGGCCCCCCTTCGATTACTTGAGGCCCTGAAAACATGGGCCCATCCTTATTTCCATAACTGGATCGAGCCAACTTTTATTCATAAGTCGCTAGTTCAGTAGCTACGCTGAAGCACTCTAAGCGGCATGTCCTTCCCTCCAGTGTGAGAGCTCATTATCTTGAGGCTGAGCGAAGCACCCTCCAGTTCTCCCCTCACCCCCAGCCTGCTTCCCTGCCTCACGGGCTCCTACCCCATCTACCAGCACGGCCCCTCCTGAGCCTCCGTTTTACAACTTGTAGACAGAGTCTGGTACAAGGGGAGGCTGTCCGCCTTGTCGTCGAGAGGCCCAAGTCCGGCGCCTCTTGAGTTCAGTGTAAGGGGACCTATTCATATATATTTTCTTTTCACTAAACAGTTCTTGAAAGGAAGTGGTAGCTGCTGAAAGCACTTTTTATATCCACTCTGTCTAAATATTTGTCAGATTTGTCTGCCTGAGAGTAAGAACGAAGAATCCAATGAAGGGGCGGGCCGAGGGAACTCTGTCAAGCCATCTCCAAGCCCCAGTGGGAGCACAGACTGTCCCAGGGCACGAGTCTCAAGAAGGTCCGTCTGTCACGGGCTGCCATGCTTCCCACCCACATGAGGTCATAAGGACTGACAGTCTGCGGTGTCCAGTGTCTCGGGGGCTGGTGTGAGGCTCCTGAATACCTCAGTCCACATTCCCTAGAGTCCTACACAAGATTCAGATCAGTCAGTGCCACCAGCTCAGATGGAACATTCATCATACCCTCTTCTGCTGGGGAGCAGTTGTGGAGAGAGAGCACAGAAAGGAATAAAACACTAGAAGAGGGCAAAACACGCGTGAAGACCCTCGGCACGTAACCCATGCACAGTAGACGCCGTTGGATGAACATAAGTAAATAGATATGTCGACTGAAAGGAAAACTATAATATGAGGCAGAAGGCGTAAGCACCAAGTAAAGGTACGATTAACGTGCTATGGTTGTGAAAATGAGGGCTCTATTGAGTGACGTGGCAAGCAGGGGATCCAGGAAGTCAATTAGAAAGCAAGGTCACCAGTGCTAAAGCTGTCACTCAGCTCTCCCGTGCTGACAGTGAACGGAAAACAGCTCCAAGCAAGGTCGTCCAGAGAGCTGGCCGAGGAAAGTCAGAACAAGGGTGAGCAGGACCATTAAAGTTCATGTCTCTTTCATGCTTCCTGACTTAGTATTTCACAAGGGATGATGCCGTATTCTCCAGAAAGCCACCGAAAGGATGAATGTTAACCCTATCCATCATGCAGTTTTGATGTTAAAAGTTAAAATGCACAGAGGGTATCATAACTGAGCAGTACTGTTTTGAGGACAGATAGTCTGCGGATGCCTCGACACCATGGCACCAGCCATGGAAGGTGGCTTAGGCATGGACCAACGGGGCACCCTACTTCAAGGACGAGGACTCCCTAAAGACAGAGGACAGAGGTTCCTGTGGTGGGAGAGAGCCCTGCCAACCACAGCCATATTTCCGAGGAACGCAAGAGAGAAAATGAGAGCCCAGTGGTCTTCTTGGGGGCCACTCTCACCTGCCATCAGGCCTGCCTGAAAGAACAGCCCTCAGCATGAAGGGCAACGCTGTGTAAAACACATACATGCGTGGGCTACAAAATTCAAAGCTGAGAAGCCTAGGAAGATGAGCATTCTTCCAGATGCCATGCCCTCCCTGCACCCACATTTCCACTGTGGGAGTCCTGGAAGAAAATACACAAAATTTACGTCATCCACAAAACATGAAAGAAATGCGTGAACATGCTGAAGAAATCCAAACAAACATAGCTATGTTTGCTAGTCAGATTCATAGAGAAAGACGGGGCTGGGGGGGGGGGGGCTGGGACTGTAAACACAGATACCCAAAATAATGGTACCGAGGACTGTGGAAGCTCAGCTGCCGAATTCTACTGACAGACACAAACCCACAATTCAGGTGCAAAAGGGGGACATGTGGCTGGAGTGCAAGGTCCACGTCTCCCCTGAATGAAGTGGTTTCTAAACGCGTCTATATATTACCAGACTGCTCACATACAAAAGTGCAAACCGAAACAGCTCGCAGACTTAAAGGATCTCAAATTGCCAAACCATGAGCAGAACAGAGAAAGGAATTTTAAAATAACTTAAAAAGTAACATTGGAAACTGAATCACTGGAAAACGTGGGTGGTTTTTTTTTGTTGTTGTTGTTCATTCGTTTTCTGAGACTCCCTTGACCAAAGTTCAAGATCAGGTTTTCCTTCCTGGTGCCCAAAGACATCGCAGAATCTGAAATCTCTGGGGTCATCCACAGACAGAGAAAACTTGGAGTGCCCGCCTGCTCCCGCTCCCTGAACTGAATTCACCTTTTGAGGGCAGGCCCAGCTCAGTTTGGATAAATCCACCACCGTGTTTTAAATAGCTTTATGCGTGTGGATTCTTCCTTTGCTTGCAGAGTTATTGTAAAATTTATAGTGGAAAAAGATGGAGTGGGCACTTCTCACACCAGAGTCCTTTGGTATGAAGCCATTCACTGCAGCCAAAATCCCCCAGCTTGTGTGGACAATCTTAGCATTGAGTGAACCTGCGTATTTGTTGACTGAGCTATTTTTTTTTTAAACTCTGATGCTTTTAACACATTGCAGAAAAGGATCTTGGATTAGGTAGATGTCTGCAAGACGCCCCTTTCGTCCCAAGATCGTCACCCTCTTGTGAGATCTCTCCCCCACATTTAACATCCAGCTGCCTGCTTTCTGACACTTTGACCACAGTCCAAACTATGAGGTGGCACGATTACAGACGAATGCACCGTTCTAATGGACAAGTTGGACTGTTCTGCGTAAAAAGGATAAAACTGTCTTTCTTCCTCATTTAAAATAAGCCAGAGAATATACCCATGGATAGCTATGTGTCAGAGATAGATACATATTCTTTTTGGTGTTTTTGTTTGTTTGTTGGTTGGTTGGTTGGTTGTTTTGCCATAAGAATATTATATTGGGGGCACCTGGGTGGCTCAGTCGGTTAAGTGTCCCACTTTGGCTCAGGTCATGATCTCACAGTTCAAGAGTTCGAGCTCCGCGTCGGGCTCTGTGCTAACAGCTCAGAGCCTGGAGCCTGCTTCAGATTCTGTGTCTCCCTCTCTCTCTGCCCCTTCCCCACTCGTGCTCTGTCTCTCTCTGTCTCTCAAAAATGAATAAGCGTTAAAAGAATATATATCATATTGAAAAATTCTGACCAGTGAAGTGCAGGACCTCAGAACCCTGGAAGCTGTGGGTGCTTTAAAATGTCGCATTCTCCGGGCCTGTCTTCGACTTACTAGGTGTCCATTGTGGGCGAATTTTCCCCCATGGATGGGAGGAACCAAAGAAAGATTCCACCAAAAATTCCCCGCTCCTGTGGGGGGGGGGGGGACGAGGTGGGGTGGGGTGGGGATTCCCCTTGCCCTGAGAAGGAATGACAAGACAGCAAACTTGAGGAGGGAATGTCAGGATGCCTTTTCCGGCTCTGGAAGCCAGTTGTGGCTAGAGAGTTAATTTCCTCCGGCTAAGTGACCCACATGGAGAAGGCTGCACAATGGCAATAAACACTAACCTTTTCAAGATTCCTCTCAGCCCCCCAAAGACCGGCCAGCTGGCTTCGCTTTGCCAAACTGCCTCATCCCAAACCATTGAGGAGGCCCTCCGGAGCGTGGGGCTTGGCAGTAAACAAAGCTGGGGGCTCAGTGGTAAACAAACTGGGGAAAGGCCGTCCCAGCTCAGCCCTCTGGACCCAGCTGCCCACTGGGCCGCCTGTGACTGACTGACAGAGTGCAGAGCCTCAGAGATGCGGCACTTCAGGGAGCCTTGGGAATGCTGAAAAGGTTAGCTCTCGCCCATCCCCCATCCCCACGCCGCCAGGGCACAGCGCTGTACAGTGTATTGACATCACACAGTTATATTTCAGCAGGATCCCCAGAGGACACTTCCTGCCAGTAAACACCTGGTTTATCGAGTATTTCTGTATTTTTTCTTCATGCTTAGAGTGCTTATTATCCTCCTCATAAATCCTGCTAGCTTTTTTTAATTTTAAAATCGGAGCGTAGTGAAATCAATGGCGATTGTCCAGCCTTTACATCCACTGCAATTGACTGGCATCGCTTCTGGCCCCGTGCTGCTCCGTGGGCCCAGCGTCCCGGGGCTGGTCGGAAGCCCACGCTGGCCAATGGTGGCTGGGTGAAAGCACACGAGGGCCCTTTTAATGCGACTCCACCTAGAGGCATTAGCAGATCTCGTGGCTGTAATCCTCTTAGAGCTCCTGCTGCCGTCCAAGCCTGCACCGGGATGCGAATGTGTGCGGCATTTAATAAGAACGCCTCCGCGAGTCCCAGGAAAGCAGACACAAGAGCTTCGGAGAAAAAACAAGGCCATCCCTACCACAAAGGAACCAGAAGCCTTCCAAATGTCAATACACTGCCACATTTTTCCAAACTTGCTGCCGGAGCGGCCTTTAACATCCCCAACGCCCTGCTGTGATCCACCAGCTACAAACGTTGATTGTTAATTGTCTGGCCACTACAGAGCAGCTCGTTTTAATATAGTCATGACATGAATGAGACCCAAGCTCCCCTTTGCCCCTCCCCTGAGGCACCTTGGATCTTGGAGGGAGAAGGGGGCACTGGGTTGGCTCTGGGACAATAGGGGCTAGTGTTGAGGTCAGCAATAAATAAGGGGTAACATTGTTTTCCCTGCTGGCAATCAGCAAGCCTTCCTTAAGGATTGAAATAACTTACATTTCTGGAGCGAGCAGCTGAGTAATTGAGAAAGAAGGCTCTGTTCCTCTTTTCAAGAGAATCTCTCTCTTTTTCTCTCTTTCTTTCTCTCTCTCTCTCTCTCTCTCTCTCTCTCCCTCCCTCCCTCCCTGTATCTCACACACACACACTTCTTTCTAACCCCCCTCCACTCCCCAACTCCTCAATTGCTGATCTTACTGTATTATGTAGAGCACGCCAGCTCTCCTCCCCTAATTTCTCTCCTAAAGAAAGTCTGGCTTAAAGGCTTGAGACGTGGCTGTGAAGAGTATGTTGCTTCAAGGGCCACTCCAGTGAAAACAAAAACGTCACGAGTAGGGGGATTGGGGCTCCAACATGTAAATAACCCATGTGACAGAGGCAGGAGAGAAAGGCATGTTCTTCTCCTTTCTTAATGCTACAGTTCTCTTTTACATACAGGCTCCGAAGACTGTTCAAAAAACTTCACAAGCCCCAACGGGACCATTGAATCCCCTGGATTTCCCGAGAAGTACCCACACAACTTGGACTGTACCTTTACCATCCTGGCCAAACCCAAGATGGAGATCATCCTGCAGTTTCTGACCTTTGACCTGGAGCATGACCCTTTGCAGGTGGGCGAAGGAGACTGCAAATACGATTGGCTGGACATCTGGGACGGCATTCCTCATGGTAAGTGATGTCGCTGTCACGAGATCCTTCTCAGGAGCTTCGCCTTTGCCTGTGAATTGCTTTAGTAACGATAAAAGAGAGAGAGAGAGAACAAAGACTTCAAAGCTCCTTAGGGTTTGTGTATGACCCATGATGACTTTCTCTTCGTATTCTTCACCAAGGATGATTTCAGAGAAATTACAGGAAGGCAGTTTCCTTTCTTGGAGGTATTTTTTTGGAGAAGGATAGGAGGAGAGTGAGTAGGTACTTGGATGAGGATGAGAAAACCTATCGGTAATGTTCTTTTCTACCCCAAGTTGTCAGGATTTCCAGAGAAAGTGACTCAGTGACCACTATGCCCCAATAGGATGCCAGAGCCAGACTGACTAGGTTTGAATCCTGGTTCTGCTCTGAGCAGTTCTGCAACCCTGGGTAGGTCACTTAAACTCTGTGTCTTATGTGTATAAATAAACTGTTTTCATCACCATTATTATTACTATGATTTTACTATTATTAAGACAATCACAAATATCAAAAAGGTGCATCACCCAAGGCCCAGAGGAACTGGTGCTTCTCAGGGGGAGACCAACATAGGTCTTGAGCAGAATCTGTATTGGTGAAGAAACCAATTGTTCCCTTTTGTGGTCAGTATTAGTGTTTTGCACTATAAGGGAGACTTGATGGCTAAGCAGTTTCATTTCCTGAGAAAAGCCTAGGACTTAGTCAGAAAACTCAGGTTTGAGTCACAGCTCTGTTATTTCCTAGCCGTATGAACATGGAAAAGTCATGTGACCTCTCTGAACCTCAATTTTTTCTTCTGTAGAACAGGCATCATCATGACAGCTTTCTGGCCCATCCCTGAACAGAGGGAGAGAACAGAATGAAGCCAGGTCAGGGAAAGTACGGTTGACCTTTGAACAATACTTGGACTGCCTATGCAGTTGAAAAATCCACACATTACTCTGAGTCCCCAAAAACTTAACTGCTAATAGCCTACTGTTGACCGGAAGCCTTACCAATAACATAAACAGTCAATTAATACATATTTTATATATTATGTGTAGCGTACCCAGTCTTCTTACAATAAAGGAAACTAGAGAAAAAGAAAATGTCATTAAGAAAATCATAAGGAAAAGAAAATACATTTACAGGAGCGTACTGTATTTCTCCAAAAAAAATCCACGTATAAGTGGATCCACACACTTTAAACCCGTGTTGTTCAAGGGTGAACTGTACTTTTTAATGTCCAGGAAAAATACTACGTGTTGTTCTTAAGACCTATTTTTGGTCATTCTTTTATGCCAAGGCATACCCAAAGGATGCTCCATGGAGTGACTGGTGATTGTGGCAAGTGTAAATGTATCGAAAATGGAGTTTGACCTTCCCATGTCTACTGACTTGTCTTTGTCTTGCATGTCCAGTCGGCCCCCTGATTGGCAAGTACTGTGGGACCAAAACACCCTCTGAACTCCGTTCGTCGACTGGGATCCTCTCTCTGACCTTTCACACAGACATGGCGGTGGCCAAGGATGGCTTCTCTGCACGCTACTACCTGGTCCATCAAGAGCCACCAGACAGTGAGTTGGGCAGTTGGGAACCTCTGTCCTGTCCTTCCATCAGGGCTGTGAGGACATGTAATGAAGACAGACTGGCCTCTGGGAAAGGAGAGGGCAGTTCTCCAGAATTTATAGTAGCATCTGAGTTCAGGGAATGGGGGCTATATCTTCTTGCTAGGCAGAGATTAATGAAAATAGAACAGATGTCGACTGGGTACTCCTTTCTTTACAAAGTACGTATGTGTACCAAGAATTAGTTATTCCCAGAGTAAGTCTCAGAACCATCGCAAGCCTCAGTTTTCCCATCTGTGAACGGAAGGGAGGTTAGTGAGGACGTCTCTATAGAGTTCCCTACCCTGTGCTAACATTTTTTGAGTCTGAGGCTATTTTTCTCCCTCTCTAAGCCTCAGTGGCCATTGTCAGAAAACTGAGTAATTTTTACACCTCTCTCATATATATATATGTATATATGATATACATATACATATATATACGTATATATATATACATGTATATACATGTATACATATACATATATATGTACATATGTATGTATATACATATACAGTACATATACATGTATATACATGTATACATATACATATACATGTATATATATGTGTGTATATACATGTATATATGTATATATATACATATATATACATATATATGTATATATATGTGTGTATATATATATATATATAAAACATCTCTGGCCCTGGGTAGAGCTTCTCTCACTAGACTGGTACACGCTTGCACTTCCACTGCACGCTTCCAGTATACACAGTTCCCAGGCTTCTGCTATGTGCCAGGTGCCGTGCAAAGCATAAAGTATAGCTCTGGCGCCAGCCGCCCTGGAACTTCCCATCCAGGCCATGAGTCTCCGGCCTCCATCAACGTTTACTCCCACCTCCTGAATCTTCACATCAGCTCCTCTAGGATGTGTGCCCCACATGTGCTGCCATTTCCACCGAGAAACCCAAAGGATAACTTTAAGTACTAAAGACGTACTTGAAGGCTGCTTGGAGCTGGGGAAATCGTGCCACGGTTGTAGACAGCTTATTGCGTGCCTACCTACGCACAGGGCAGCCTGGCCTGCCGGAAAGGTGACAAGTTTTGTTCTGGGTTTTGCTTTTGCGCTTCTTCAAAAAGCCCATGAAGATTGAGTGACAGGAAAACAGTATTGCAAATTGCACCAGGGTCTGCAATGGGCCAATTCAGTCACAGAGCTAGAGAATGAATTTGATAGCTGAAAAAATTGCTGGTCTTTATCAGACACGTGCACACAAGAATATTGACCAGTGCCTGTGGTATCCGTGGGAAGGACAGCAATTGAGCTAATGGTGCATGGCCAGACTCAGTGACTTCTGGGTCCATTTGCCCAAGCAAGTGGCTCAGGGGAATGGAGTGACACGCCTGTGCTCGTGGAGAGGTGTCCCAAAGACAGGCATTTACTGCTTTGTGATGTCTGTCTTCTGTGCCAGAACTCGAGACAGTTGAGTGAAAGAAAGAAGCAAAAGTGCCTCCTGGGTGTTTATTAATAAAGCAAGCTTCCCACGATGTATCAGCCCACCCAGATTGCCACGGGTCTATCACACGTTTACCTGTATTTCAATATCGGTGCATCTGGTGTCTGTGAGCATCCGTAGCCTGCGGCACCAACAGTTCTTGTGCTTTAGATTGTATTTTTAATTTGTATGATGATTCTTATTTACCCACAGCCTGACTTCTTTTAGGCCCAATTTAGTTTCTTTCAGACCCAGAGGGGTTGTCAAAGTCTGTGACTTGGCAGGGTTGTTTTTTAAAATGCGAGCGTATAATGAGGTCTTTAAGATGAGCGAGTTCCTGCAAGGACTTGCCCCTAAGAGGGAGCAACATTTTGAGAGTCCCAGGGGTTCGAGGTTGAGAGACATAACTCTGCCTTTGACCATCTCCACTCCCCAGACTTCCAGTGCAATGTCCCTCTGGGAATGGAATCTGGCCGGATTGCCAATGAACAGATCAGTGCCTCATCTACCTACTCTGATGGAAGGTGGACACCCCAGCAAAGCCGCCTCCATGGTGACGACAATGGCTGGACACCCAACTTGGATTCCAGCAAGGAATATCTCCAGGTACTCACTCAGATGTACTAGAGGGTGTGCAGAGGGCACGTGTATTGGTGGACAAGGGAGGTGGCTCCTCGCCTGGAGCGGACAGAGGACACAAAGAAAATAAACACAGCCTACTCGAGAACCCCATTCATCCATCCATCCAAAAACACATGTGCCAGGCACGAATAGACTTAGCCAGGTGTTGTGCTAACTACTGGGATAAAATGACAAGTAAGATGGACACTGCCGCTGCCCTTGTGACACTTACCAGGCCTCGGAGAAGTTGTTTGGCCTGGGTGCTGTTTGCCTCTCAGTAAAGATATCCATGGGACGTTCTATAAACAGTTCCAGATCTTCCTCATTCTTGGCAGAGGGAGGCATCAGAGACTTGGTAGGGGGAGGGCGTCTTCCTAAGGGCAGACTTGAGTCGCTAGCTGAGCATGGCAGCCTCTCATGATCTTTGCTACTTGGAGGGAGCCCTGCCAGGAAGGTTTTGCACATAGCTATCAGAGAAGATAGAACACATGGGAAAATGTCACTACCGGGAATGAAACTCTAGTTGCCCAGATGCTCTGCGGCATCTTTTCAGACTATTGTTTGCCTTCCTTCTGAATAAGACTTGCAGTTTGTGTTGAATAATCACCCTGAAACTACAGACTGGTCCAGCTCCCATCCCCCAGGGAAGAGCAGCTTCTGGGTCCATGCTAGAGCAATGACTGCTTTTATGACACACATACCAGACGGCCTTGTGACCCATTGACAATCCTGTCCTAGTTCTGATGTGACACAGTGACCTCCGCTCTGAGAAGGATGTTGTGGAACAGGCAGCAGGAAAGGGAGAAAGGCTACTTAGAAACTGCCAGGGAGTCCACAGAGGTTCTAACAGCACAGTCCTCCGGCCATTTTGTAACTGTGTCTCCTCTGCCTCTCCAAAAACCCTTCTGATCCTGCAAAGCTTCCAGAACGCTCTCCTTTATAATCAATGTCCCATTGATTTCACTCCTTATTTTTCGGCCTCAATCATAAACTTTCTCTTATTGCTATCCAGCTGTCTGTCATACACATACGCAGCCCCGCATACTTCTCTTGAATTGCTTAGTATGCTGAGCACATAGTAAGTAGCCAATAAATGCTTCCTGACTCAAATTTTACCTGCGAGTGCTGGCTAAATTTTGATCACACAGAGGTTGCCATTAAGAAACGCCGTGGCCAGCAAAGGAATGGCATTCCTTTGGGTTTTTTCCAAAGCAATTTCCAAATGGGTTTGGCGTTGTGGGGAGAAAGGTGCCTCCAAATGTTGGCCATCTTCTTCATCAAGCGAAAGGTCAGGACTTGGTGCATAAGCCTAATTGCTTGGGCAGACTCTGCATGCCCTTTGACCCTTTAGTGACCTGAGTGACTAAATACACAATGGATTGAGGGACTGAGGGCACGGGAGGCAAAGCAGCCCTGAGCTGAGACGCTGCAACAAGGGGGTCATAAGTGAATTGGACTGGACTGGACTGGACTGGGGTGGAGTGGGCGGGGTGGCGTGGATTTAGCCATTGTTCCTTTAGAATAGCATCTGCTTTTACTACTTAAGGCGGGCTGTAGTCCAGTAAGAAGGGGTCACAGTTCTAGATGTTCAAGGATCCCTTTAAGATAAACTGACTACCGTCCATTCAGATTTGCAAAGAAGAGAAAAGCAGAAAAATAATCAAGTTACAGTTTCAAAGGTGTCCAATCCAGTGTCAAATAAGTCGAGATTAACCGTCCAGCTTGGAATTGCAAACTGATAACTGATCGCACTGATTCTGAGGGAATCACAGACACGACTTGTAAGCCGGGTATTCCATTTGTGTCCTTTGAAGAAAAAGCAAGATGCTGCCCTCCTGTCAGGAGCTGCGGCCCCCTCACTCCTCCTCTGCTCTCCCTCAGGTGGATTTGCACTTTCTAACCATGCTTACAGCCATTGCCACGCAAGGAGCGATTTCCAGGGAAACCCAGAATGGCTACTACGTCAAATCGTACAAGCTGGAAGTCAGCACGAACGGTGAAGACTGGATGGTGTACCGGCATGGCAAAAACCACAAGGTAAAACCCATATCCCCACCTCAAAGGCATGCTGGGGTGGTGCAGGAGGCTTGGGACCAGAGGAGCTTCCAGTTGACCCCACAGAGGGGAGGAGGCCTTGTTCCGTGAGGTTCAAATAATTGATAGAGGCGTGGGAGGCGGTGGCCCTGAAAATATCCTTTCTTATGCTAAAGCGATTGGAAAACACGGTTTCTCCGACAGCCAGGCTGCTGTTGCATGTCGCACAGCAGAGAGAGAGTGAGCAAGCTTGCGGAGTGCTCTCTGACTGCAAATGAAGGAGAAAATGCGTTCCCAGTCCGCGCCTCCCTACACAGGATTCATTGAGCATTTATGGCCTGAGTCCCTTCCACATGCTGGGTTAACAATCACAAAGCCACATGAAACTGTAGTTCAGGAGTTACCGAGGTCTGGAAATGAAAGGGCACAAATCCTGAGAGGGACTCACAATGTCCCGAAGAAGAAAGAGGACAATAAATAATGAGGAGAAATTCAGTTTGTCAGGGATGGGATCTGAACTGGCAATCACGCTTGGCGGCAAGGCATTGAATTCTCGCAGCTGGTGTCTTCAGTGTCTGTGGCCCCCAGAGGTGTGGCCGTGTGGGTGATGTGGGGTTTTTGTTGCGCACAAGGATGAATGCTGGCGCTCGGCTTACTTAGACACGTGGCATTCTGCCGGTGAGCGGGCCCGGGCCGGCACTGGCGATACACTGCTCATAAGGTGCACGCAGCGTATAGGGGGCTTATTGGAAGTGGCTGGTGGTCTCACCTGGGTGGGGGGGAGAACACGGTCATGCGCTGGCTCCCAGCTCTAGGAGGAGAGTGCCTATCCTTCCCTGAATGGAAGTGGGGACAGGCAAAGAGACCCTCCTCTTTAGCGCTACGGTTCCCCTGTCTGTCACGCTGTGGATGATCAAAATGGGACACGTGGCACCGCACCTAGAGAGGCCAAAGATCGTTTGCAAACACAGCCTCCTTGTCTCCTACCACTGCCCCGAGGCTGCTTGCCCTCGCTGGGGAGACTGGAAACCTTGAACCGAGAAAATGCTCCACTGTAATGTCGGCACTGATTCGCTCTGGAAATGTGAGTTTTTAAGGCAGTGGATTTTTTTTCATTATTAAAATTGCCATAGTAACGTGGCACCATTCATCTGAAAATCACGGCTTCTAGATATTACCAGGTGTCACACACACACACACACACACACACATACACATATACACACACTTTCCTCATTTCACGAATAGGGAAAGTGAGGTAGTTAATTGAAGGACCTCCTCACCTTATCATGTTCAACCAGGTCTGGTTTCTCACTGACTTTGTTTATTTCAGTTGCAAATATCGCTTGGAAATGGCAAGCCGGAGCTGGCACTGGATGCTAGGTGCATGGGCTGAGTCCTCTCCCCAACCTACTCTTTTTCATGCCTTCTCTCCCCACCCACCCTGCTCAATAAGAAACTGGTGGAACCCAGAAGCTGAGCCAGGCAGGCGAGGGCCCGCGCTGAGTCGGAGTGGGTCCTGAGGGAGAAGGAGGAGTTTCACCTGACAGCCTCCCTGTCCAGGCGCAATGACTAAGCAGTGCTGGCCAGAGGGATACTGTAGCATAAGCTGATTTTAAAAGCACGCAGATGGACTGGGATGCTATTTAAAACACTATTTGTAGGAAATCTGCTTTCGGAAATACCTTAGCACTGCACATTTTGACAGAATGCTGTCCTCCCTGGCTTTATCCCTGGTATTCATTCTGCAGGGAAGCTATTCCTGAGAATTGAATTTAGCTTTCTGGGCTCCTTTGGAATCAGTCTCAACTTTTTCATATTGGATGCATTATTCTTTCTCTCTCTCACTTTCTCTTCTCACCCTTGGCTAAATTTCTTTGCCCAGGAGCCAAGGGGTAATTTCATTTTCGTTTTGTTGTTGTTGTTTGGTTTTTTAGTGAATCCATCCTGCTCACATAAAAAGTGCTGGGGCAGAGGAAAAGCCCCTTCCCTTCCCCATTAGATAATTCATTCTCTGGCTAACCTAGAAGGAGGCTGGAGAATGGAAAGCCTGCCAGTAAGGCATCACTCCCTCCCCACGCTCCCTTGCCCCACCGCGGGTGTGGTGGGTGACGAGGGAGACCTGCCCGTCCTCCCCTCCAGGGGTGATCTCTGCTGCTCCCCCCTTAGCAGATCCGTCTCCCAGATGTCTGTATTTAACGTGCAGATTCCGCACCGTTCAAGGGGTGTCAGCGCGGCTCTCTGGGCTGTTCGGGTTGAAATAGTTGAGTGAACCGTGCCAAATAGATTTGTCAAGTCTGCTGCAGTTTGATTTGATGCCATGAAGGGGAGGGGGGTGAGGAGGGGCGTCGGGGGCAAGAGGGGAAGAGGCTTCGTCTGGATCGGTCGCTACCACTAGGTTCCTCTTTGTAGCCGCTGGATGGATGGTGGGCGCCACGCCAGGCCGGCCAGTACCGGATGGTGGGCTTGAAAGCACAATTCAGGACCTGTGAGCAAAGCATAGCAGAGGGGAAGGCAGAGGCTGTTCTGCTCCATGGTGCGGAGGGAGGGTTTGCAGACGCAAGCCCGCGCACAGGGTGTGAGGAGGGGATGGTGCCGTTGGGGGCAGAGATGTAGGAACTTGATTTCCATTCCTGGGTCTCCGGGTCAGCACCAACACGGTGTACCAAAGACCAGGGAATCGGGGAAATCGGAGAAAAACAAGATGAAGGAGTGCTGGAGGTGGTGGGGGATGGCTATGCTATCTCCTTGCTACACACCGTTTACAGTTTGGACCCAGACCGGGCTGAGGCAGGGCCTGGGCCTATGGCCAAACGACTCTTGTCCAGGAAGTGGGGACCAGGGAGCTCTTTCCAGCCTCCCTCGGCCTCCGAGCAGCCTCCTCTTTGTCTCTTCCCACCCAGTAGGTCGTGACGAGGTTGCCTATGGGGGAGGCATTCCGCTATCGTGGGGGGTATTGCGAGCATCCTCCTGGCAAAACACAGCCGACTTACGCAGGCCACATGTACAGCACATCCCCAAATCCTTATCCAATTACACATGCCATAAATATATGGAACCTATGATTTTCCTATAGGGTGGGCCCTCCTCATGCATATTTATGGCGTAACCACAAGGCAGAGAGCTTGTCCGCCTGATGGAGCCCATATCCAGCCCATGTGCTCCCTTAGATTATACAAATTGCTTCAGATCTATTTCTTCAGAAACCACAAGTAGAAAACGACTGCTTTTGGTTTCGCCAGCTATATTAATAACACCCCAAACATTGACATAGTGTTGTAAATACGGTATTAGAAGGTTCGTGTACGTGCCTATAATTATAGGCACAATCATGTGCACACAAACCAAGAGAGGGGCATAGAGAGAGATGGGAGTAGCTGGGGGCATGAGGGCCTTGGCCAGGACCCCACTTACCTCTGACTTGCTGATTCTGGGAGTGTGCACTGGAGGGAATGAGACCGAGACTTCTAGTGTCAGGACAGAGGGACAGAGGCCAGTGCCCTTATGTGTCTAAGCAAAAGCCCTTGCCTTCCTTCCTCCCCTATTTGGTAAGCGTGGGCGTCTCCTTGTTGACATAGCCCCGGCTACCTTGCTCTTAGTCTTGCTCTTACAATGCTGCTGGCTGTTCTGATGTACTTGGAAGAAATCTGGGCTCAAAGAGAGTCTGTGGGGGTGCTAAACATATCTTGATGGCCAGACTGAGGATGGGAGGGGGAGGACAGGGATGAGGTCCAAGCATTTTCAGAATTACCCTGTAATGAGTGGCGGAAACGCACGAAGCTTGTCATACTAATGCAATCGTGGCCGCCAACGGGATCAGAGAGCCTTCAGGTACCACCTCATTCACTTCAGAATGTGGCACTGTTTCAAAGACTGGAATCGCAGCTCTTAAAGTAATTTGCCCCAGGACGTGGGGAACCATGGAGTCCCCGTGAAAGGCACCTGGTCCTGGGGCTTTGATCTCTAGGAGGGTGTTCCCAGCAATCTGATCTAGGCCTGGCCGTCGTCTTGGATCCAGAGGGAAATCAGCTTCCTAGATGTTCAGTCTGAGGGTCTAGAGGTGTGCATATTCCTGGAGAGCCTCCATTGGTTTTGAGATCTGAAGTTGGGCTCAGACAGTGTGACTCAGCACGGCAGGCTCTTGGAGTTACATCACAGAATGGGCTGCATCCTAGAATCTTGAAGATGGAGTTGCTTTGCGCTTGATTCAGCCATATCCCTTCAAGACACTTAATCACCTCACTTCGAAAATTATCTGCCCTATATTTATTTTCTGGATTAAAACAAATGACTTTGAAAGCCACTTGAGAATTTAAAACCGTCTGAAAGTATCAGAGACTTAGGAGGAGAGAGAGTGGTGTCCTGAAACCAAACCCCCCAAATCAGTCGGCGGACGGAACCACGCGGCGTCTATTTTCAGATCCCCTTAGAGGATGCACTGTGTGACCTTGGAAATTTCTCTTCATGGCTCCGTGCCTCAGTGTTTCCGCCTGCCCAAATGGAATGGTGCTGCGGCAGCTCTTGGCAGAGCACCTTGGGATCTGTAGATGGAAGGCTGTCTGCAGGTGGAATTAGTGTATTAGACCCACAAAGCTCTTCTTGAGCAGAAGCAAGTTATCAGTTTAAAAAGTAACAAGGCCCCATGGGTTATGTATCTGCCTCCTTTAAGATCGGAGGTCTGGAAGGGACCTGATAAGTCACCCAGACCTTTCCCTGCATCCGATGGCCCCTGCGCTGGAGCTGCCTGAGACGAACGTTGCCCTCCTCGGCTCCAGTCTTCTGTGAGGGATCCAGTCGTTCCCCTAATTAACAACGCACAGTTTTCAAAAAATACCTTTTTTTTTTTTAACCTCCTGGCGGATGACTGCATTCCCCTTATCCTTTTCATTGTAGTTTTTGTTTATTGTGTATGAGATGACGACAATGACACAAGCTGTCAGCTGGGAAATAGCCTCAGACTTCAGAAGCCATGCGTATGGTTGCCTCGTCGAACCAGGGTTGCGTATATTCCGAAGAGAGCCGATGCCCTTTCGAAATTCATGTCCCCTGGTTTCTCTGCCCCCTACAGTTATAACTGAGAAGAATCCAGGGCCCTACGTAATTAAGTTTGTCCCTTATCCATTTGCCATGGGATGAGCTCAGACCCTTAGCCTCTCCACTTAGGAAGCCCAAGGGAAAATGTCATTACACATAAGCTTGGAACCTTTTTTCTATCAGGCTCCTGTGGCCGGCTTCACCCAACTCCCATGGGTGCTGAATTGTCTCTGGGAGCTGAGGCCAGCCTCCCTGGCGCTTACGATGCTCCCTGCCAAATTCCCAATGCCTTCCATCTCACTGCCGTGCACCAAGGCCAGTGGGACAGAGCGAGTGAGCAGGGCTTATAAAAGGGTGTAGTGATTCTGCTGGGGCTGGAAAAACTCTTCTTTGCCCTAACTCCAGTGTCTCTAGATGAGCGTTGGAGTGAACACCTCATCTGGTAGGTTGTCGGGTTCTTTGCCATCACCATTTCCCTGCTCGGAGATTTGCTGAGATTCCGCTGGAAGAGGAATGCGGTTGGCAGAGAGTCTCCGGAGCCTGACTCCCATACCCTTTCACGCTCTCTTCTGCCCACCTGCAAGTTAAAGGCACCTTCTCAAAAAATGTGACAATGTGAGAATGCCTGTGTTTCTCTCCCGACCTTCCCGGGAGGACATTGGCCACTCCCTTTCATTGCTCTGATGCTATACTCTCCCCCACACCATCTCTCCTCTAGCCCCAAATCCCTGAGCTGCCCTCCCCTCCT